>NC_080379.1:85568168-85671179 GCF_014773155.1 Arachis stenosperma
GACTGTCTAGGCAGAAACTGCCTCAAAAGAGGCAGGATCCTGGGAAGTTTTCAATACCTTGTACTATAGGCACCATGACCTTCAAGAAGGCCTTGTGTGACTTAGGGTCAAGTGTAAACCTCATGCCCCTCTATGTAATGGAGAAGCTAGGGATCTTTGAGGTGCAAGATGCAAAAATCTCACTAGAGATGGCAGACAACTCAAGAAAACAAGCCTATGGACTTGTAGAGGATGTTCTGGTTAAAGTTGAAGACCATTACATCCCTACTGATTTCATAGTCCTAGAGACTGGGAAGTGCATGGATGAATCCATCATCCTTAGTAGACCCTTCCTAGCCACAGCAAAGGCTGTGATTGATGTTGATAGAGGAGAGTTGATCATTCAAGTGAATGAAGAATCC
This sequence comes from Arachis stenosperma, assembly GCF_014773155.1. Classification (NCBI taxonomy): domain Eukaryota; kingdom Viridiplantae; phylum Streptophyta; class Magnoliopsida; order Fabales; family Fabaceae; genus Arachis; species Arachis stenosperma. Next base: position 85,568,570 of record NC_080379.1, read on the forward strand.
TTGGTGTTTAAAGCCCAAGGATATCCCTCTATCACCATGGAGAAGAAGCATGAAGAGCTTCTTTCAAAGCAGAGCCAAACAGAGCCCCCACAGTCAAACTCTAAGTTTGGTGTTGGGAGGCCACAACTAAACTCTAAGTTTGGTGTTGAACCCCACATTCAAACTCTAAGTTGGTGTTGGGAGGTTCCACATTGCTCTGAGAAAATGTGAGGCTCCATGAGAGCCCTCTGTCAAGCTACTGACATTAAAGAAGCGCTTGTTGGGAGGCAACCCAATGTTATATTTGACTACTTTTTTGTTATTTTATGTTTTTTGTAGGTTGATGATCATGAGAAGTCACAAAATCAATGAAAAAGCAAAAAACAGAATGAAAAACAGGAAGAAAAATAGCACACCCTGGAGGAAGAACCCACTGGCGTTTAAACGCCAGTGAGGCTAGCAGTGGGCGTTTAACGCCCAGTCTGGCACATTCGGGCGTTTAACGCCAGAAAGGGGCACCAGACTGGCGTTAACGCCAGAAAAGGGCAAGAAGCTGGCGTAAATGCCAAATGGGCACCAGCCCGGCGTTTAACGCCAGAAATGGCTCAAAACGTGATTTTGAAAGCCATTTGGTGCAGGGATGACTTTTCCTTGACACCACAGGATCTGTGGACCCACAGGATCCCCACCAACCCCACCACTCTCTCTTCTTCTTCACCCATTCACCAATCACTCAATACCTCTTCACCACTCACATCCATCCTTCATAAAACCCCACCTACCTCACCCTTCAAATTCAAACCACTTTCCCCCCCAAACCCACCCATCAATGGCCGAACCATGACCCCCCCTCTCCTATATAAACCCTTCTTCACCCCTTCATTTTCACACACCTAATCACCACTTCTCCCCCTCTTTGGCCGAACACAAAAGCCATTCCCTTCTTCCTCATTTCTTCTTCTTCCACTCTCTTCTTTCTTCTTTTGCTCGAGGACGAGCAAACCTTTTAAGTTTGCTGTGGTAAAAGCGTTGCTTTTTCATTTTTCCATAACCATTTATGGCATCCAAGGCCGGAGAAACCTCTAGAAAGAGGAAAGGGAAGGCAAAAAGCTTCCACCTCCGAGTCATGGGAGATGGAGAGATTCATCTCAAGGGTGCATCAAGACCACTTCTATGAAGTTGTGGCCATGAAGAAGGGTCAACTTTGATCAAAGGTTGGACCAAGTCCTCATAGACATTTATGAAGAGGGCGTTCAATGAAAGAGAGATTCAAGAAGGAAGCCGGTTCAACTGAGAAGGCATGACCTCAAGCCCATCACTAAGAAGAGGATGGAGCACACAAGAGACCCCACTCATCACGAGATCCCTGAGATGCCTCAAGGGATGCACTTTCCTCCACAAAACTATTGGGAGCAACTAAACACCTCCCTAGGAGAACTGAGTTCCAACATGGGACAACTAAGGGTGGAGCATCAAGAACACTCCATCATCCTCCATGAAATTAGAGAAGATCAAAGAATCATGAGAGAGGAGCAACAAAGACAAGGAAGAGACATTGAGGAGCTCAAGCACTCCATAAGATCTTCAAGAGGAAGAAAGAGCCGCCATCACTAAGGTGGACCCGTTCTTTGATTTCCTTGTTCTTTATTCTTCTGTTTTTCGAATTTTATGCTTATGTTTATCTATGTTTGTGTCTTGTGATCATTAGTGTCTTAAGTGTCTATGCCTTAAAGTTATGAATGTCCTATGAATCCATCACCTTTCTTGAATAAAAACGTGCTTAATTGAAAAGAAAAAGAATTGCATGAATTTTGAATTTTATAACAGTTTAATTATTTTGATGTGGTGGCATTACTTTTGTCTTCTGAATGTATGCTTAAACAGTGCATATGTCTTTTGAATTTGTGGTTCATGAATGTTGGCTCTTGAAAGAATGATGAAAAAGGAGACATGTTACTGAGGATCTGAAAAATCATAAAAATGATTCCTGAAGCAAGAAAAAGCAGTGAATACAAAAAAAAAAAAACGAAAAAGAAAGAGAAAAAGAAAGAAAAAGAAAGAAATAAAGTTGTGATCCAAGGCAAAAAGAGTGTGCTTAAGAACCCTGGACACCTCTAATTGGGGACTCTAGCAAAGTTGAGTCACAATCTGAAAAGGTTCACCCAATTATGTGTCTGTGGCATGTATGTATCCGGTGGTAATACTGGAAGACAGAGTGCTTTGGGCCACGGCCAAGACTCAATAAGTAGCTGTGTTCAAGAATCATCATACTTAACTAGGAGAATCAATAACACTATCTGGATTCTGAGTTCCTAAAGAAGTCAATCATTCTGAGTTGCAAAGGATAGAGTGAGATGCCAAAACTGTTCAGAGGCAAAAAGCTAAAAGCCCCGCTCATCTAATTAATACTGATCTTCATAGATGTTTTTGGAATTCATTGCATATTCTCTTCTTTTTATCTTATTTGATTTTTAGTTGCTTGAGGACAAGCAACAATTTAAGTTTGGTGTTGTGATGAGCGGATAATTTATACACTTTTTGGCATTGTTTTTAGTATGTTTTTGGTATGATCTAGTTAGTTTTTAGTATATTTTTATTAGTTTTTAGTTAAAAATCACTTTTCTGGACTTTACTATGAGTTTGTGTGTTTTTCTGTGATTTCAGGTATTTTCTGGCTGAAATTGAGGGACCTGAGCAAAAATCTGATTCAGAGACTGAAAAGGACTGCAGATGCTGTTGGATTCTGACCTCCCTGCACTCGAAGTGGATTTTCTGGAGCTAATGAAGCCCAATTGGCGCGCTCTCAATGGCGTTGGAAAGTAGACATCCTGGGCTTTCTAGCAATATATGATAGTCCATACTTTGTCCAAGATTTGATGGCCCAAACCGGCGTTCAAAGTCACCCTCAGGAATCCCAGCGTTAAACGCTGGAACTGGCATCCAAATGGGAGTTAAACGCCCAAACTGGCATAAAAGCTGGCGTTTAACTCCAAGAAGAGTCTCTACACGAAAATGCTTCATTGCTCAGCCCAAGCACACACCAAGTGGGCCCGGAAGTGGATTTTTATGTCATTTACTCATCTCTGTACACCCTAGGCTACTGGTTTTCTATAAGTAGGACCTTTTACTATTGTATTGAGATATCGGGGTAGCTATCTTCGTGTTTTATGCTATCTTAGATCATTGGGAGGCTGGCCATTCGGCCATGCTTAGACCTTATGCTTATGTATTTTCAACGGTGGAGTTTCTACACACCATAGATTAAGGTGTGGAGCTCTGCTGTACCTCGAGTATTAATGCAATTACTATTGTTCTTCCATTCAATTCTGCTTGTTCTTGTTCTAAGATATCACTTGTTCTTCAACTTGATGAATGTGATGATCCGTGACACTCATCATCATTCTCACTTATGAACAAGGTGACTGACAACCACTTTTGTTCTACAAGCAACCAAGGCTCTAGTGAATATCTCTTGGATTCCTGATTGCACGATGCATGGTTGATCGCCTAACAACCGAGTGCTCGCCTGACAAACGAGCCAACCATTCCGTGAGATCAGAGTCTTCGTGGTATAGGCGAGAACAGATGGCGGCATTCAAGAGAATCCGGAAGGTCTAAACCTTGTCTGTGGTATTCTGAGTAGGATTCAATGATTGAATGACTGTGACGTGCTTCAAACTCCTAGCAGGTGGGGCGTTAGTGACAGACGCAAAAGAATCGATGGATTCTATTCCGGCCTGACCGAGAACCGACAGCTGAATTCCGCGTGCTGTGACAGAGCATTTGCAATCATTTTCACTGAGAGGATGGGAGGTAGCCATTGACAACGGTGAAACCCTACACAAGCTTGCCATGGAAAGGAATAAGAAGGATGGGATGAAGACAGTAGGAAAGCAGAGAGACGGAAGGGAAGGCATCTTCATGCGCTTATCTGAAGTTCCTACCAATGAATTACATAAGTATCTCTATCTTTATCTTTTATGTTATTTTCGTTCATCACCATATCCATTTGAGTCTGCCTGACTAAGATTTACAAGATGACCATAGCTTGCTTCATACTAACAATCTCCGTGGGATCGACCCTTACTCGCGTAAGGTTTATTACTTGGACGACCCAGTGCACTTGCTGGTTAGTTGTGCGAAGTTGTGTAATGCCATGGAATTGAGCTACCAAGTTTTTGGAGTTCATGACCGGGGATTATGAGAGTTGTGAAAAAGTATTGTTCACAATTTCGCGCACCAGGTCCACAGATCCTGAGGTGATCCTGTGGGGTCCACAGGTCCTGAGGTGTCAAGGAATTCCATCCCTGCACCAAATAGGCATGTAAAATGCCTTTGCTCACCATTATGGTGTTTAAACGCCGTGTGGTGCACATTCTGGGCGTTCAACGCCCATGTAAAGCATGTTTCTGGCGTTGAACGCCAGTTTCATGCTTGTTACTGGCGTTCAGCGCTAGTTTTTCCTTTCTGGGCACATTCCTGGCGTTCGGCGCCAGAATGTTGCTTGTTTCTGGCGTTCAGTGCCAGAATGATGCTCTGTTCTGGCGTTGAACGCCAGTCTGTGCGTCCTCCAGGGTGAAATTTTTTTCTTCTGCTGTTTTTGATTCTGTTTTTAATTTTTATGATTTTTTCGTGACTCCTCATGATCATGTACCTAATAAAACACAAAATAACAATAAAATAAAAATTAGATAAATAAAATTGGGTTGCCTCCCAACAAGCGCTTCTTTAATGTAAATAGCTTGACAGTGGCTCTCATGGAGCCACAAGGTGATCAGGTCAATGTTGTATAGTTGCCAACACCAAACTTAGAGTTTGGATATGGGGTCTTAACACCAAACTTAGAGTTTGGTTGTGGCCTCACAACACCAAACTTAGAGTTTGACTGTGCGGGCTCTTCTTGACTCTGAACTGAGAGAAGCTCTTCATGCTTACTCTCTTCTGTCACAGAGGGATGGCCATGTGCCTTAAACACAAGGTAGTCCCTATTCAATTGAAGGACTAATTCACCTCTGTTGACATCTATCACAGCTCCTGCTGTGGCTAGGAAAGGTCTTCCAAGGATGATGCAATCATCCTCTTCCTTCCTAGTGTCTAAGATTATGAAATCAGCAGGGATGTAAAGGCCTTCAACCTTTATTAACACGTCCACTACTATTCCATAAGCTTATCTCAATGACTTGTCTGCCAATTGTAATGAGAACAAGGCAGGTTGTACCTCAATGATCCCCAGCTTCTCCATTACAGAGAGTGGCATAAGATTTATCCCTGACCCCAGATCACACAGAGCTTTTTCAAAGATCATCGTGCCTATGGTACAAGGTATTAAGAACTTGCCAGGATCTTGTTTCTTTTGAGGTAGAATTTTCTGAATCCAAGTATCCAGTTCATTAATGAGCAAGGGAGGTTCACTTTCCCAAGTCTCATTACCAAATAACTTGGCATTCAGCTTCATGATAGCTCCTAAATATTGAGCAACTTGCTTTCCAGTCACATCTTCATCCTCTTCAGAGGATGAATAGTCTTCAGAGCTCATGAATGGCAGAAGGAGATTTAATGGAATCTCTATGGTCTCTATATGAGCCTTAGATTCCTTTGGATCCTTAATAGGAAACTCCTTCTTGCTTGTGGGACGTCCCAGGAGGTCTTCCTCACTAGGATTTTCGTCCTCCTCCTCCCTTGTGCATTCGGCCATATTGACTATGTCAATGGCCTTGCACTCTCCTTTTGGATTCTCTTCTGTATTGCTTGGGAGAATACTGGGAGGAGTTTCAATGACTTTCTTACTCAGCTGGCCCAATTGTGCCTACAGATTTCTGATGGAGGATCTTGTTTCACTCATGAAACTGAAAGTGGCCTTTGACAGATCAGAGACTATATTGGCTAAATTAGAAGTGTTTTGTTCAGAATTCTCTATCTGTTGCTGAGAAGATGATGGATATGGCTTGCTATTGCCCAGCCTATTACGTCCACCATTGTTAAAGCCTTGTTGAGGCTTTTGTTGATCCTTCCATGAGAAATTTGGATGATTTCTCTATGATGGATTATAGGTGTTTCCATAAGGTTCACCCATGTAATTAACCTCTGCCATGGCAGGGTTCTCAGGATCATAAGCTTCTTCAGAAGCTGCCTCTCTAGTACTGTTGGATGCATGTTGCCATCCATTCAGATTTTGAGAGATCATGTTGATCTGTTGAGTCAACACTTTATTCTGAGCCAATATGGCATTCAGAGCATCAATTTCAAGAACTCCTTTCTTCTGAGGTATCCCATTATTCACAGAATTCCTCTCAGAAGTGTACATGAATTGGTTGTTTGCAACCATGTCAATGAGTTCTTGAGCCTCTTCAGGCGTTTTCTTCAGGTGAATAGATCCACCTGCAGAATGGTCCAATGACATTTTCGAAAATTCATAGAGACCATAATAGAATATATCCAATATGGTCCATTCTGAAAACATGTCAGATGGACATCATTTGGTCAGCTGCTTGTATCTTTCCCAAGCTTCATAGAGGGATTCACCATCTTTTTGTTTGAAGGTTTGAACATCCACTCTCAGCTTGCTCAGCTTTTGAGGAGGAAAGAATTTATCCAAGAAGGCAGTGACCAGCTTATCCCAAGAATCCAGGCTATCCTTGGGTTGTGAATCCAACCATATTCTAGCTCTGTCTCTTATAGCAAAAGGGAAAAGCATGAGTCTGTAGACTTCAGGATCAACTCCATTCATCTTTACAGTCTCACAGATCTGCAAGAATTCAGTTAAAAACTGATAAGGGTCTTCAGATGGAAGTCCATAAAACTTGCAGTTTTGTTGCATTAAAGCAACTAGTTGAGGCTTAAGCTCAAAGTTGTTGGCTCCAATGGCAGGAATGGAGATGCTTCTTCCATCAAACTTGGACGTTGGCTTTGTGAAGTCACCAAGCATTCTCCTTGCATTATTATTATTTTCGGCTGCCATCTCCTTCTCTTGTTCCAATGTTTCTGAAAGGTTACCTTTAGAATAATTTAATTTAGCTTCTCTTAATTTCCTCTTCAGAGTCCTTTCAGGTTCAGGATCAATTTCAACAAGAGTGCCTTTTTCCTTGTTCCTGCTCATATGAAAGAGAAGAAAACAAGAAAAGAAGAGGAATCCTCTATGTCACAGTATAGAGATTCCTTTATGTTAGTAGAAGAAGAAAGGGGAAAAGAATGTGGAAGAGGGGATTCGAATAATTAGATGGAGAGAGGTGAAGAGAAGTGTTAGTAATTAAATAATTAAATAGAAGAAGAAAAGAGAAGGGAGATTTCGAAAATAATTTTGAAAAAGGGGTTAGTAATTTTCGAAAATTAAAGGTAAAATATAATTGAAATTAAAATTTAAAATAATTAATTAATTAAAAATAATTTTTAAAAAAGAGAGAGGTATTTTCAAAAATTGAAGAGGGAAAAGTAGTTAGGTGGTTTTGAAAAAGATAAGAAACAAACAAAAAGTTAGTTAGTTGATAAAAAAAAGATTTGAAATCAAATTTTAAAAAGATAAGAAGATAAGAAGTTAGATAAGATATTTTGAAATCAAATTTTGAAAAAGATAAGATAAGAGATAAAAAGAGTTAATTTAAAAATTTGAAATTACTTACTTCACTAACAAGAAACTATAAGATAAGATTCTAGAACTTAAAGATTGAACCTTTCTTAACAAGAAAGTAACAAACTTCAAATTTTTGAATCAATCACATTAATGATTAGTGAATTTTCGAAAATTAGATATAAAAGATAAGAAAAAGATTTTTGAAAAGTAATTTTTAAAATTTTCAAAAATAAATAAAAAAAAATGAAAAAGATATGATTTTTGAAATTGAAATTTTGACTTGACTTGTTAGAAACAACTAATTTTAAAAATTTTTGACCAAGTCAACCCAAAATTTCGAAAATTTGGAGGGAAATAAGGAAAAGATATTTTTTTGATTTTTAAATTTTTAATTATGAGAGAGAAAAACACAAAAATACTCAATGCATGAAATCTTTAGATCAAGACAATGAATGCATGCAAGAATGCTATGAATGTCAAGATGAACACCAAGAACACTTTGAAGATCATGATGAACATCAAGAACAAAATTTTGAAAAATTTTTGATGCAAAGAAAACATGCAAGACACCAAACTTAGAAATTTTTAATGCTTGGAAAATATGAATGCAAAGATGCACATGAAAAACAAGAAAAGACACAAAACAAGAAAACATCAAGATCAAACAAGAAGACTTATCAAGAACAACTTGAAGATCATGAAGAACACTATGAATGCATGGAATTTTCGAAAAAAATGCAAGAAAATTTTAAAAGCATGCAATTGACACCAAACTTAAAAATTGACTCAAGACTCAAACAAGAAACACAAAATATGTTTTATTTCTATGATTTTCTAATTTTTTTTTTGGATTTTTTTATTAAATTTTTTTTTCGAAAATAAAGTTTAGAAAAACGAAAAATAAAAGAAAAATTTTGAAAAAGATTTTTGAAAAGAAAATTACCTAGTCTGAGCAACAAGATGAACCGTCAGTTGTCCATACTCAAACAATCCCCGGCAACGGCGCCAAAAACTTGGTGGACAAAATTGTGATCCATGTTCTTTGTGTTTGTATGAAATCATTATTATGGCACCGGTTGAATTCACAACTCCGTTCAACTAACTAGCAAGTGTACTGGGTCGTCCAAGTAATAAACCTTACGAGAGTAAGGGTCGATCCCACAGAGATTGTTGGTATGAAGCAAGCTATGGTCACCTTGTAAATCTCAGTTAGGCAGATTAAATTGGTTTATGGGTTTTTCGAATATTAATAATAAAAAGAAGATAAAAGGGATAGAAATACTTATGTAAATTAATAGTGGGAATTTCAGATAAGTGTATGGAGATGCTGTGCTCCTCTTGAATCTCTACTTTCTCATTGCTTTCATCCAATCCTTCTTACTCCTTTCCATGGCAAGCTGTATGTAGGGCATCACTGTTGTCAATGGCTACATCCCATCCTCTCAGTGAAAATGGTCCTATGCTATGTCACGGCACGGCTAATCATCTGTCGGTTCTCAATCTGGTTGGAATAGAATCCCTTGATTCTTTTGCGTTTGTCATCACGCCCAGCCTTCAGGAGTTTGAAGCTCGTCACAGTCATTCAATCCCAGAATCCTACTCGGAATACCATAGACAAGGTTTAGACTTTCCGGATCCTCATGAATGCTGCCATCTATCTAACTTATACCACGAATATTCTGTTGGGGAATCTAAGAGATATGCGCTCGGCCTAAAGTAGAACGGAAGTGGTTGTCAATCACGCGCGTTCATAGGTGAGAATGATGATGAGTGTCACGGATCATCACATTCATCAAAGTTAAGTGTAACGTATATCTTGGAATAAGAATAAAAGAGAATTGAATAGAAAGTAATAGTAATTGTATTGAAACTTGAGGTACAGCAGAGCTCCACACCCTTAATCTATGGTGTGCAGAAACTCCACCGTTGAAAATACATAAGTAAAAGGTTCAGGCATGGCCGAATGGCCAGCCCCTGTGATCTGAGAACTAATCATCCCAAGATGTCTAATACAATAGTTAAATGTTCTATTTATAATAAACTAGCTCCTAGGGTTTACATGAGTAAGTAATTGATGCATAAATCCACTTCCGGGGCCCACTTGGTGTATCTTTGGGCTGAGCTTGATCTATCCACGAGCTGAGGCTTCTCTTGGAGTTGAACTCCAAGTTATGACGTGTTTTGGGCGTTCAACTCCGGATCATGACGTTTTTCTGGCGTTTAACTCCAGACAGCAGCATGTACTTGGCGTTCAACGCCAAGTTACGTCGTCAATTTCCGAATAAAGTATGGACTATTATATATTGCTGGAAAGCTCTGGATGTCTACTTTCCAACGCCGTTGAGAGCGCGCCATTTGGAGTTCTGTAGCTCCAGAAAATCCATTTTGAGTGCAGGAAGGTCAGATTCCAACAGCATCAGCAGTCCTTTTGTCAGCCTTTTTCAGAGTTTTGCTCAAGTTCCTCAATTTCAGCCAGAAATTACCTGAAATCATAGAAAAACACACAAACTCATAGTAAAGTCCAGAAATGTGAATTTAACATAAAAACTAATGAAAACATCCCTAAAAGTAACTTGAACTAATTAAAAACTACCTAAAAACAATGCCAAAAAGCGTATAAATTATCCGCTCATCAGTTGGGTGTTGAGAAAATCTTGTGACTTTCATTGTTTAGGGGTGCTCTTGTAAAACCCACAAAATTAGTAAATAATTAGTTAATAAACTAATTATTAATCAAGAAAACTAAAAATAGAATTTTATAGTTTAACGAGGTAGAGCTAATTAAAATAAGAATTTTGACTCTAATTTTAAAGAATTTGGCCCAAGATTAGGCCGAACGGGCTAAATCAGTTGGACCGGGCCCAAGTCCCAACATATATAACTTCACTTCAGCCATTTTTCCATTCATTTGTTCCCTTTCAACACCGAGAAGAGAGACTGAAGAAGCCTTCAAAACCTAACCCCTTTTCAATTTTTAATTCATCGTAAATTTCAATCCGGAGTCCGATTGCCGCACCGTTTACGGCCACGCAACCGCAGTGTCAAGCTCTACAAAGCCCAGTCCTTGATTAGGTATGGAACCAACTTCTCAGTTTCAGAACTCTCCTCCTTAAATTTTGAAATTCAATGAGTATCTATATTAAATTTTGCTTAAGTTCAATGTTTAGGTTCGAATTAACTTGCGGGTATTGTCGGGTTTAGCTCATTGGAGCTGTGGGTTAGGTAAGCACCCTCAAATCCTTTTAAAATGTTGAGTTAGTGATCCTTACATTGATTGTGATGATAATTGTGTTGTTAGATTAACATTGATTGTTGATTGGAGTTGATTTGAGAATTTGGAAGCTTGTGATCAAGCCTTGGAGGCTGGGTTTTGCTTGGAGAGGAGCTGAAATTTCAAAGCTTAGGGTGTGGTATATAAGAGACGTGTTCCAGTTTTATCGGAGAATCGGCCAAGGTATAGTTTCAGTTTCTCGTATCTAAAATATAATGTGTTGTGAAAACTTAGGCTAGACGACCTAGGATAAGTTGAATGTTATGTTTGATACATATTATGTTAATTAATGTATTATGTTTGATTGATGATCACTGGTCATGAGGAAAGTTGATGATGGTGGAAAGATGATATTTAAAGTGTATGATGATGTAGGTATTGATGAGTATGTATATATGTAGATACTTTTATCTCTATTGCTTATGTAGTTGATGCATTACACTCCTCTTAGAGGTTATTTTGGAGAAATAGGTTCTGTAAATTGTATTTTTGGGCATGTCTTTTCGGTTTCTTGTGTGTGTGTGTGTGTCTATATATATATGTATGTATGTATGTATGTATGTATGTATGTATGTATGCTCTGACCGGTTTAAACTTTGCGAGCCGAGTCAGAGTCTTTGTTATCTGTATTCTGGAACTCTTCCTTTATGTATTTATATTTTATTTTACTCTTATCCTATCCAGTTTATAGTTATCCTTTACGAGAGTGATGTGCTTTCCTATTTAATGCTTTGATTTAAACTTTTCTTCAAAAGGCTCCTAGGTAAAAATATCCTTACTATGTTATATAAATATATTTTTTACTTTTAGAGGTCGTAGCGCCTCGCCACCTTTGTTTTACATCCTAGGTGTAAAGCTCTGTGTGGTAGGGTGTTACAGCTCTAGTATGAGCCACTGGTAAATTCTATCAACCAATTTCGTGGGTTAAGGTAAGGAGCCATCTAACCCTTGTAATTTATGATATTTAGTGAGCCCTAAGTTGATGTATGTATGTAATGTATGTATTAGAGTATTGGGTACACTTTTAGAATTTGGATCTTGCCTGTGAAAGTGTTTGGTAGAACATGGAACTGAATTTTGGTGGAGACTTCCAAGTGAGAGCTTAAATTTGACTTTCGAGAGGTATGGTTTAAGTTTCATTTAAGTACCGTGTGGTGTGATGTGAATTCCTAGGCTAAATGACCCTAGGATTGGGTTTGAATTGTGTGTCTTGATTGGAATTGATGTATATAGATATTATGATGTGGAAATTAATGAATTGGAATGAGTTTTGTGTGAATGAGTGTGTTTGGTATGATGTGGAAATGAGGAATTGGATAATGTTTAATGGTTTGTGGAATGTGTATTGAATTGTGAATTTGGGCTGGAGGCCATGGAGTTTGGGCCGGAGGCTGGAAAAAGGTAAGGACGGTAAGAGATGATTGAATTGTGTGATAACGGATGAGATTGAATGAAGGGTTGGTATGCAATGTATGAAAATGTAATTAATTAATGAATTAGTGGAAATAAGGTTTATAGAAGGTGGAATAGATGCAATAGAGGTGAAAAGTGTAAAAGGAGTAGAATTGGAATTGGTTGTGTGTGAATAGGTAATTTGAGTTGTTCTAGATTCATTTTTGGTTGGAAAATGATTGAGACTAGTGAATCATTGGAAAATTAGTAAATATGTATTTTTGGTAAAAATGAGTTTTAGGCCAACTTTGACGGATCATATCTAGAGCTGCCCTTTTTAAAATTTGATGAATTTTATATCAAATTAAAGATTATTCAAAGAGCTTTAAAACGGTATGGATTTTGTGGAAATATGAATTTTGTAAAGAAAGATATGATCATTGAAAGTTGGTGTCCAAAATTTGAATTCTGTGATGTTACAGAATTTGTGATTTTTGGTATGTGTGCGCACGCACAGCCTTGTGCACACACACACTCTGTGTATTTTTGAACTCGTGCATACGCACACTCTTGTGCGCATGCACACACAGGATATGTCTACTGTTGGGAGTGCTAGCACGCTCTGTGCACATACACAACCTACAAAGTTTTGCAAGCTGTGCGCATGCACACGCGAGTAGGTGCACTCTCTTGAGGGCGTTCGCACGCATCATGCATATGAGCAGAATAAAAATTTTTACTTAGTGTGCGTACGCACACCCCTATGCGTATGCGCACTACCCTGTTTTTCAAAGAAAACTTTATTTTTAACTGTTTTACCTTCCTGACAAGCTTGCAACCTTCCGTAACAGTTAATTAAAACCTTTTTACCAGTTTTAGGGTATTGAATCAAGGGAGAGAATAGTAAAAGAATAAGAGGGGTAATTGAGGTTATGAGTTTAGAAGACGGTGACTTAAGCTTGGTAAGTTTTGTGGATGAAATAAAAAGAGAATTAGTGATGAATCGTGAGAATGATGAATGAGTTAGTTTGAGATTGAGTGTGACTTTGAGACGAGATTAATGATGAGGGTGATTGTGATTATGAAAGAAATATTGAATATGATTCTAATTTTGATATACCTACTTGGGTAGATGCAGTGGAGTGATTCCACTTGCTCCGGATTTGGGTTGAGACTCATGGGGTAGATGTAGTGGTTAGCCCCCACTTGCTCCCAGTCGAGGTCGATTTAAGATTTGTGAAACTATCTGATTTTTGGATTTTCTTGGGTAGTTTTAGTGGGTTGGCTCCACTTGCTCCAGGTTGAAATCCGAGATTCTGTTGACCCTGCGTCCTAAGATGTGGCCGGACACTTAGAACTTTCCGGATGAGCTCTCCCCCATGGATGTGTTATTTGATTGATTATGACTCTGAGCTTGGGGAAGCGTGCTCACAGGGACCGTCCACTACTTAGCTACCAGGACATGTCGGGTTGGCTTTGTAATCAACAGATGATATCATCGGCCATAGGACAGACATCCATCATTTGCATATGTTTGACTAGTTTGGGTTTGCCTATTTGTTTTGGTTTGCTAAATTGTATATATATGCTATGTTACTTGATTATATGCTACTTGTTCTACTTGTACCTTAATTATGTATTACTTGTCTGTATTTATTGTGTTTGTACAACTGAGAGATCCCTCATGTTGGTGTCAATTGATGCTGAGGGCTGTTCTTGATGAGATGAGTTGATGAGATAATTAAATAATGATGATGGTTATTAAATGAGATAATTTGAGCTCCCTGGGAAGACGCAGTGAAGTGATTTCACTTGCTCCAGGTAGAAAATGATACAATTGGTATTGAAGTACTGAGTTCGAATTGTTGGTTTTAGTTTTATTCTGAATTGAGCGTTACGAGGTCTGGAAAGATAGAAAAGATGACGATTTATCTAGACTTAGTATCCCTTAGAATAGTTGCCTAATTCATGGATTAGAGAGAACCTATGATGATTTAATGAATGAAGGAAGTTTGGTATGCTTAGTGAGTTTTTATTACAGTATATTGTATTCATTTGGCACTTTTACCATACTGGAAACCCATGGGTCGGGATTCTCATTCCGTATATATCTCTTGTTTTTGAGATGCAGGTCCAGGTGCTCAGCAGTGAGCTGTGCTTTGTCTGAAAGACGGCAAAGACCTCTAAGATCTCTTATTTACATTTGGCTTAGATTCTCTCCGTTTTTGTTTTTGAAGAACTCATGTTTCATTTTTAAATCCTTTTGGAAACTTACCTATAGAGGCCCTTGTGTATCTTTTGGGAGAGATTAGGAGATATGGTTGTCAAACTGTTTTTATACTGTACCCTAGCCAACCTAAACTTCATGAGTCGCTAATTACTTATGTTCCGAGGGTTACATGAAATTGAAGGTCAATCTCAGATGAGATCTTCTGATGAGGTCGGAGCGGTTGTGTCTGACTTGCTGAATCCAGTGGTGTTACTGATCCTTGGTCACCGGAGGGTGGTGGTACCTGCAAGAGACTGCGATGCTTAAGTTAGCACGTGCTTTAGGCAGGTTTTTTTGTAGAATCAGAGTATGAGTTATACCTGGGTGCTCTAGTATATTTATAGTAGTGGGGAGTGACCTTTCTTTGAGATAAGTTAGTTATCTTATCTTATCTTTAGGGTGAGGTCACCTATCTTTTACGCCAGCCGCCTTTAGAGTGGGCTGCGTCCTTCTGTTTGGGCCTGCTTGGGCCCTTATAGCAATTTGGCCAAGCTCTTTGGGAAGAAGTCGGTGCCAATCAACCTTTATAAGAGGTCGGTTGTTTTGGTCATCATCCAACCTAGCTCGCTTAACTCGACCCATGGTATGAACAGTGGGTAGAATGTAAAACCCAGTCAAACTGTAATTAATTAAATAATAAATTAAATATGAGCAAACACGGTTAAAAAATTTATCAATCAGAATTTGATCATTTAAATATAATATTTGAACTCAGTGGATTTTTCTGAGTTGGAAAACATAGTTATTTACACTAAAATTCTCACTGGGAATTTGACCGGATATATTGGCTAAGATCTGTTCGGTACTACAGCTGAGGAAATTAATAATAAGTGAATAAGGTTAGGAAATTAGAAATTATAATTTGGAAAGATAGAAATATTTAAAATACGATTTAAAACTCTAATCTTAAAGGTTTTGGCCCAAAATTGGGCCAACGGGCTAAATCGAGTGAACCGGGCTAAGTGGGCCCAATTCCACTCTATATAAACTCCATTTCAGCACATAACAAACCTTTCTTCCCCACCTTGAGAGTGAGACATGGATTGAGAGAGAAGAGAGGTGAGAAACCCTTTTTACTATTCATCACCATTTTCAAACCACCATAACTTGAGCTACGGAGCTCCAATCGACGAGCTGTTTGTAGCCACGCGTCGCTTTTCTCGCCCTCTTCGATTCTATCTAGGTAATGTGGTGAGTTTCTTAGTGACCTTTGCCCAGTTTCATTTTTCTTTTGGTATTTTGAATTTGGTTTGGGTTTTGAGGAAATATTGTGACTTTGGTTGTTTAGGGGTGCTCTAGTATGAGCCATTGGTGAATTCCATCAACCAATTTCGTGGGTTAAGGTAAGGAGCCCTCTAACCCTTGTAATTTATGATATTTAGTGAACCCTAAGTTGATGTATGTATGTAATGTGTGTATTCAGTATTGGGTAAACTTTTGGAACTTGGATCTTGCTTGTGAAAGTGTTTGGTAGAGCTTGGAGCTGAGTTTTAGTGGAGATTGATGAGGGAAAAATGATTCCACACAAACTCACCGACAAGTGTACTGGGTCGCATCAAGTAGTAATAACTCACAGAGTGAGGTCGATGCCACAGAGGTTGATGGATTGAGCAACTTTAGTGTGGTGATGAATTTAGTTAAGCGAATATTTAATGAATTTTGTGAAATTTTGATTAACAGACAATAAATTGCATGAAAACAAAATGAAAAAAGTAAATTGAAAGAATCTTAAATTGCAGAAGAGGTAAATTGCAGAAACTTAAAGTGCAAGGAATTAAAAAGAGCTTAAACTTAAATTGCAAGGAAGATAAATGACTATAACTTAAATTCAAATTGCTGAATCTAAATTGGAAGGAAACTTAAATTGCATGAAGAATAAAGGGATTTGGGTGTTTGGGAATCAAAACAGAACTGGAAAATGTAAAGTGCAGGAAACTAAAGAACTCTCAGATGACAGAATTCAAATCAGGACTTCAATACCAAAACAGAAAAGTAAAATTGTAGAAGAGTAACGAAACAGAAAGAAAACTAATATCTCAAATGCTCTCTTAACAAAACAGAAAAGAACAAATTGCAGAAGAAAGGTAAATAGAAAGAAAACTATGATCAGATCTTCAATTCATAAAGCTATCAAAGGAAAAGTGAAAGAGAACTCCAAGATGAAGAAATTCAGAAGAATTCTTCAATCCGAAGTCCCAAAGACCCAAAACAGAAAGTAACAATTGCAGAAAAGAGAAAGCAAAACAGAAAAGAAAATTTAGATCTGATCCCAATGCTAAAAATTCTAAATATGAAAATTAAAAGAGAGCTCCCTCTGAAATTAAATTCCTATCTATTTATACACTTTCCAATTCTGGCTTCCTGTGCTTGGAGTGGGCTTTTTGGGCTATGGAGAAGTGGATCAGAATGGCATTTTGTTGCAGCTTCCAGTGGAACATTGCATTCTCAAAGTGAGCGCAGCGTTCATTTACCCACGCGTGCGCGTCTTTGGCGCACCCGCGTCCTTTTGCGATTTTGCTCATCGACGCGTACGCGTCATGTATGCGCACGCGTCACTATCAGTCTTCAGCTACAAACATGCTCTCGTGCCCTTTTCACGCGTTTGCGTACTTTGATTGCGTTCTCTTATTGAGCGCTATGTTGGCTTAGTGAGTGCTACTCATGCGTGCTTCGTCTCAGGCACCATCAATGCGTGCGCGTCAAGCAAGCGTGCGCGTCGATTGCAAAACTTTGCCTCCAAATTTCAAACTCCCCGAAAACTCTGAGTAAATGAATGTAGCGCTCTTTTTGACAATGAGCGCCAAACACTTCCACGCGTACGTGTCATGCACACGTACGCGTGGGTCTTCGAAAATTGCTTCTGACGCGGAGGCGTCTTGTACGCGTTCGGGTCACAAGTAAGCGTGGCGCGCTTTCTTTGAACACAACGCTATTCTGCAGTGCTCCTCCTTCCCTTTATTTTCTCACCAAAAATCAACCAAACTAGCAATCAAAGTCTCACCAAAATCATAAGAATTTGCATCATTCATTCTAATCACTTAATTCTTGCATAAATCTCATGATTTTGTATAAAATAAATGATGTTTGATCGAATCACAATAATCATGAAATTTCACTCCAACCGTTTACTTATTGTGCAAGAAAGTACATAAAACCTAATGAAACAAATAAAAAATGCTTGTGAAACTAGCATAAGATGACTTGTCATCAGAGACTTCCAACTGAGAGCTTAAATTTGACTTCCAAGAGGTACAGTTTAAGTTTCATTTAAGTGCCGTATGGTGCCATGTGAATTTCTAGGCAAAATGACCCTAGAATTAGGCTTGAATTGATGTATATAGATATTATGCTTTGCAAATTAATGAATTGGAATGCATTTTTGTGAATAAGTGTGTTTGGTATGTTGTGGAATTGAGGAATTGGATAATGAGTGTGTATTGAATTGTGAATTTGGGCCAGAGGCCGGAAAAAGGTAAGGGCAGTAAGAGATGATTGAATTGTGTTATAATGTATGAGATTTAATGAAGGGTTGGTATGCAATGTATGAAAATGTGATTAATTAATGAAATAGTGGAAAGTAAGGTTTTTAGAATGTGGAATAGATGCAATTGAGGTGGAAAGTGTTAAAGGAGTAGA
Organism: Arachis stenosperma; assembly: GCF_014773155.1. NCBI lineage: Eukaryota > Viridiplantae > Streptophyta > Magnoliopsida > Fabales > Fabaceae > Arachis > Arachis stenosperma. The sequence continues at coordinate 85,586,684 of NC_080379.1, forward strand.
ATTGGAATTGGTTGTGTGTGAATAGGTAATTTGAGTTAGTCTAGGTTCATTTTTGGTTGGAAAAAGATTGAGACTAGTGAATCATTGGAAAATTTGTAAATATATGTTTCTGGAAAAAATAAGTTTAGGCCAACTTTGATGGATCATATTTAGAGCTATCGTTTTTGAAATTTGATAAATTTTATATCAAATTAAAGATTATTTAAAGAGCTTTAAAACGATATGAATTTTGTAGAAATTTAAATTTTGTAGAGAAAGATATGATCGTTGAAAGTTGGTATCCGAAATTTGAATTCTGTGATGTTGCAGAATTTGGGATTTCTATTTGTGTGCGCACACACAACCTTGTGCGCAAGCACACCTTGTGTATTTTTGAACTCGTGCGTACGCACACAAGGATATGTCTACTGTTGGGAGCGCTAGCACACTCTATGCGCATACACAACCTACGAAGTCTTGCAAGATGTGCGCACGCACACACGGGAAGGTGCACTCTACTAAGGGCCTTCGCACGCATCGTGCGTATGAGCAGAATGAAAATATTTACATATTGTGCATACACACATCTCTATGCGTATGTACACTTCTTGAAAATCCTTCTAGGCGTGCGTACGCTCAATCCTATGCGTATACACACTGCCCTATTTTTCAAAGAAAACTTTGTTTCTGACTATTTTACTTTCCTAACAAGCTTGTAACCTTCCATAACACTTACTTAAAACCTTTTTACCAGTTTTTGGGTATTGAATCAAGGGAGAGAATATTAAAATAATAAGAGGGGCAATTGGGTTTATGATTTTAGAAGACGGTGACTTAAGCTTGGTAAGTTCTGTGGAGGAAATAAGAAGAGAATTAGTGATGAATCGTGAGAATGATGAATGAGTTAGTTTAAGATTGACCTTTAAGACGAGATTAATGATGAGGGTGATTATGATTATGAAAGCAATATTGAATATGATTCTAATTTTGATATACCTACTTGGGTAGATGCAGTGGAGTGATTCTGCTTGCTCCGAATTTGGGTTAAAACTCTTGAGGTAGATGTAGTTGTTAGCATCCACTTTCTCTGAGTCGAGGTCGATTTAAGATTTGTGAAGCTATCTAAGTTTCAGATTTCCTTGGGTAAATGCAATTGGTCGGCTCCAATTGCTCCAGGTTGAGATCCGAGATTCTGTTGACTCTGCGTTGTAAGATGTTGCCGGATACTTAGACCTTTCTGAATGAGCTCTCCCTCATGGATGTTTTATTTTGATTGATTATGATTCTGAGCTTGGGAATACGCGCTCGTAAGGACTATCCAATGGCTATCTACCAGGACATGTCGGGTTGGCTTTGTAACTGACAGATGAGAACATCGGCCATAGGGCATGCATCCATCATTTGCATATGTTTGACTAGTTTGGGTTTGCCTATTTGTTTTGGATTGCTAAATTGTATATATATGCTATGTTACCTGATTATATGCTACTTGTTCTACTTGTACCTTAATTGTGTATTACTTGTCTGTATTTATTGTGTTTGTACAACTGAGAGATCCCTCATGCTTGTGTCGGTTGATGCTGAGGGCTGTTCTTGATGAGATGAGTTGATGATATAATTGAATAATGATGATGGTTATTAAATGAGATAATTTGAGCTCCCTTAACAGACGCAATGAAGTGATTTCACTTGCTCCAGGTAGAGAATGAGACAATTGGTATTGAAGTACTGAGTTTGAATTGTTGGTTTTAGTTTTGTTTTGAATTGAGAGTTAAGAGGTTTGGAAAGATGGAAAAGTTGACGATTTATCTAGACTTAGTATCCATTAGAAGAGTTACCTAATTCATGGATTAGAGAGAACCTATGATGATTTAATGAATGGAAGTTTAATATGCTTAGTGAGTTTTTATTACAGTATATTGTATTTATTTGGCACTTTTACCATACTAGAAACCCATGGGTCGGGGTTCTCATTCTGTATATCTCTTGTTTTTCAGATGTAGGTCCAGGTGCTCAGCAGTGAGCTGTGGTTTGTCTGAAAGACGGCGAAGACCTCTAAGATCTCTTATTTACCTTTGGCTTAGATTCTCTCCGCTTTTGTTTTTAAAGAACTCATGTTATGTATTTAAATCCTTTTGGAAACTTCCCTATAGAGGCCCTTGTGTATCTTTTGGGAGAGATTAGGAGATATGGTTGTTAAACTGTTTTTATACTGTACCCTAGCTGGCCTAAACTTCGCGGGTCGTGACTAGTGGCTAATTTCTTATGTTATATATCTATATTTTGTTTTATTTTATTCTTCTCGACGGAATTATCTTTACATTGTCTTAGTTCACGCTTTACCTTCTTTTTATTGATACATGAGTGTTACGATTTTGTGATTTTATTTTTACTCCTTTTCAAGCTTCTCGATTAATACTCCTTTCAATTATAATTACAACTATGTATTAAAAATCCACCTTGAAAGTTGTACCACCTTATTATCATTGACTTATGACTCGAGCATAAGGATTTGAATATTAGAGTGATACAATTAACCAACAGAATTTGGAAAGGAGACTGATAAACCACTATTTCATGGTTTATCTTGTGCTCAACTGAGTGGTTTTTATCAACTCTTTACCCACTTATTCCTATTATTTGCATGGTTTTACAATTCCTTCCACGAATTTGTTCTATGATTGAAAACATGTTTCTTCGGCCTTAAATTTTCTATGTTTAATCCCCTCTTATTACCATTAGATGCCGTGATATGTGTGTTAAATGATTTCAGGGATTACAGGGCAGGAATGACTTAGAGGATGGAAAGGAAGCATGCAAAAGCGGAAGGAATACAAGAAATTGAAGGAACTGCAAAGCTGTCAGCCTGACCCTCTCGCACTAAATCGATCATAACTTGAGCTACAGAGGTCCAAATGAGGCGGTTTCAGTTGCGTTGGAAAGATAACATCCGGGGCTTCGAAATGATATATAATTTGCTATAGTTGCCGAACAGCTAGGCGACGCAAACGCGTGCTCCACGCGGATGCATCGCAGTGACGAAAATCAGCGTGACAGATTTCGCAATCAGCAATTTCTGGGCTGTTTTTGACCCAGTTTTCGACCCAGAAAACACAGATTAGAGATAAGGTGGGGGAATCCATTCATTCATCATCATTTATTCATAATTCACAATTTTAGTTTTTAGATGTAGCTTTTAGAGAGAGAGGTTCTATCCTCTCTCTTAGGATTAGGATTAGGATTTCTATTAGGATTAGGATTTCATCTTCTTCAATGACAGGTTCAATGTTCCTTTTACTTATTTTCTCAATTTGGTTTATGAACTCTTTATGTTTGGATTAATTTTCTTTTATTAATGCAATTTGAGATATTTCAGATCTATGATTTTATTTAGCTTTTTACATTCTTAGCTTTGGTTGATTAATTGGAGACACTTGAGTTATCAAACTCCGCTGTTGATTGAAATTGGAATTACTGATTGATCTGGATCATTCTAAAGCTAGTCCTTCCATAAGGATTGACTAGGACTTGAGGATCAAGCTAATTAGTCCACTTGACCTTCCCTTGTTTAGTAAAGGCTAACCAAGTGGGGTGAAAACCCAATTCTCATCACACCTGATAAGGATAACTAGGATAAGAATTCCAGTTCTCATACCTTGCAAAGAAGATTTTATTATCATTAATTTATTTTTTCTTGCTATTTAAATTACTTGTTCTCTATTTCAAAAACCCAAAAATATATCTTTTTACATAACCAATAATAAATCATACTTCCCTGCAATTCCTTGAGAAGACGACCCGAGGTTTGAATACTTCGGTTTATAAATTTATTGGGTTTTGTTACTTGTGACAACCAAACTTTTGTACGAAAAGTTTTTGTTGGTCTAGAAACTATACTTACAACACGATTATATTTTTAAATTTCTTTACCAATAGAAGTCCGTTCGTCAAAATGGCGCCGTTGTCGGGAAATTGCAAACGTGTGCCTTATTATTGGTTATTGTAAATATTTTCTTTTGCTTGTTTATTTATTTTTGTTTTTAATTTTTATTAGCTACTATGAATTCTCACCCCTTTGGCTATGAGTTCGGTTACAATCATGATATAGGAAGATGAGATTACAATGAAAGCTTGGGTCATGGATGGGACAATCAAAGATGGGAGGAGCCACAAGGATTTTATCAACCCTCTTGGCAACAACCACCTTCAAGGCACTATCAACAACCATTCTATGATACACACCAAGATAATGGTTATGGTGGACCTCTTTGTGACAACCAACACTCACCACAAAATACCTATGAACCCCCTCCTCCACGTAATTTTGAACCACCATATTCACAAGCCCCCTACTACCAAACACTATCACATGATTCTAACATTTATCCACCATATCAACCATCCTATGAGCTATATGAGCCATACATAGATCCACCCCAATTTCAACCCAATTACTCCCAAGAACCACCACCTCCATATCCATCAATCCAAGAGCCTTATGATCCTACTTATGATATCCGAGCAAAACAAGAGTCAATGGATCGTCTCAAGGAAACAATCGATCAATTTCAAGCAACCCTGCGTCAGTTGGACCGAGCGATAAACCGAACAGCACCTGAAGCTTTCATGGCTAAAGAATCTCAACTTAAGAACAAGGAATTGAAGTGTGATGTGCAACAAGTGGAAAAGATGGAGAGTGATGAACCACCCTCTTATCATAAACCTTTCTTCCCAATTAATGAGCCCTCACATCCACCTCAACCTTCACTGCATGACACTATTGGTGTTCTTCTTCAAGGGCAAAGAGAGATGAAACGGGGAGTACTAGAATTCGCGACGGCCTTTACTGAGGTAGTACACTGATTAACTTCCCAACATTTGAACATTCAAGGTACTCCCATTGCTACATGTGGAGAATCTATAGAAGAGCGTAGCATGAAGGCAACACTAGAAACTCCGGCGGACAGTAAGCAGCATGAATTTGTATTGGAACAAGTGGAGGAAGCCATAATAGTTGCTTAGGAAGAAATGGTTGAAGATCTAAGAGTACCCCTCCAATGAGATTGAAATTGATGTCAAGATGGCCAGTGCACAACCTCCATGGCATATTCCTTATGAAGAATTGGATGGAATAGGTCAAGAAGTAAGTTCCCTTGGTGATGAGAATCATGCATCAAGTCCTCCTAGTAATAAATCAACATCCACAAATGAACTCTTTGAATATGAAGACTCTTCTCTGATTGAGTCTGAGAATAATGTGGAAGCGGAAATCCTTAGAAAAGGGTGGACGGGAGTTGAGTACGCTTTGTCAAGAACATTGGAGACTTCTCCACCTAGGTTGTCGTCTACTCCTTCACTTGAGTGGGTAAAACTTATCTATGTTCATCTTCCTATCCCACTTGAGTACGGTATTCTTGAAATGGACAGCCAACTCAGGAAGCTTTGTGGCATTAAGCGTAAGAGAAAAATGTTTAGTGGTTGGAGTTGCAAATCAAGGCTCATCAAGGTTGATATTTCAAGAGTTAGATATAAGGACTCAACTGGTGATAATTTGGTTAGATCTAAAAGAAGAGTTTGGTACTCCGTAGAGAATTCAGATTGCTTGCCACCTGGTTGGAACAATAATGATCAATAAGAAGACGGGTGTTAAAGCAAAGTTTGGGACTCTGGAATTCCTTCTGGAAATCAACACTCTTGGGGCCCTGTCACTTGCTTCAACTTGCTTGAAGACTTTCTGCGCCTGGTTTAGGATTTGGGAGGCCATTGGAATTACAAACATTGGTGGAGATTCCTGGATGAGTTCAAGCACAAGCCGCCATGACAAGGAGTTCACTAAATGTCCAACTTAAGGACTTTAACTAAAAGTGCTAGGTGGGAGACAACCCACCATGGTATGATCGTTCTTTTTTTCAATTATAATTTTATTTAGTTTTGTTTGTTTTTGAGTTTTATTTTATTTTATTTCATTGAACGTAGAATTATTCATAACATCTGCATCAGCATCTGCATACTGCATTATGTATTTTGCATAAAAAAAGAGAAAGCACGCGACGCGACAGCGTTGCTGACACTTCCGCGTCGCAGTTGCATTAGGAAGAAAAGAAAAGTGAACAGAGAGTCACGCGAAAGCGTGGTTGGAGGCGTGCCTTAGGCAAAAATATGCCCACGCGACCGCGTCATTTACGCGTCCACGTCGCCTGCGCCGCACAACTTATCTAAATCAGCGCCAATTATCTTATCTTTTCTAATCCTATTTTCTTTTATATTTTCTTCTTTCTTTCTTACTTTATCTCTTTCACTTCTTCTTCTTCTTCACTTTCATTCTATTTTATTTATTTGCATACTTTCATTCATTGCATTTTAATTTGGTGCATATTTTTATTTTCTTTTCTAAATTCATTATTTTTCCTTTGGTGTTGAATTTTCTTATTTCACTGTTCCATCTTCTCTTGAATTATTTTCGGTGCTTCATGACTTGTTTTATTCTGATTGGGTATTATTATTCATAAGTCAATGCTAGCTTTTATAATACTGGTATTCCTTTTGCATTGATATGCACTTATACTATCTTACATTACCCACACTCTCTTCTCCATTGTTGCAATTTTTGCACCATTGGTATGCCATGTGCTTCTATTGCTTTCTCACGTACATGTTGTTGCTACCATGTACTTGAGACCCTTATTATTTGGCATTAACACCCATATTTTATTTGTTTTCTATCTTTATTTTTGGGTTACTTTTCTTCTTTTCCCTCTTCTTTCAGGATGGCCACCACGAAGGGAGAGGAAAAGCTTCTTAATGGGGAGACAAACAAGTTCATCTGCTCAATCTTTGGAGAAAAGCATCAGTTAAAGCAACCTGTCCACTGCACATCTTAGCATGCACCGAGAACAGTGCAATTTTAAGTGTGGGGAGGTCGATACCGATCTCCGTGGGTTAGTCACTTCCTTTCTCAACACCAATGTTTAAATTTTCTTTGTTAAATTAGTTGTTGTATTTGCATATTTTCTTGATTTTGTGCATATTTTACCACTTGGTTGAAGTAATATTTTCTTTTTCAAGAAACTTTTTATAGCATTTCACTAATTTGAATTGAACTTTTTGAAAAACTTGTTTGAAGAAATATTATTTTGGAACATGGTTTAGAGCTCGAACACACAAAACCCATGAGATTTTGAGCCTATTTGATTGGTTGCATTTTATCAACCAATATTTTATTTTTGGTGTGTGTTGTTCTCTCTAAAATTGTGATCTATATCTTGCTTGATTCTATATTTTCATTGTTTAATGTATACATACACTTATATGATTGAGGCCTTGTTTCACTGAGCTTACATACCCATATGGCCTTACCTTTCATTATCCTTTGCAAACCAATGTTGAGCCTATTTTACCCCTTTGTTCTTTACTTTAGCTCATCATTAACTCTAAGCAAAAAATAATAATGTCCGTAATTTGAATCCTGGATTAGCTTAGACTGGTGAAAGTTTTCATGATTTAATTGTGGGAAAATTGGGATTGAAAACATTTGGTTTGAGAATTGGGTGTTGTATATTTTTGTGAAAATGTGCAAAATAATAATTGAGCACATATTATTGCATTCAATACTTTAATCATATGCATTGAGAAAAATAAAAGAAAAGAAAAAAATATATGAGAAAAAAAGTGAAAAAGAAAAGAAAAAGAGCAAATAATAAAAATGGGACAAAATGCCCTAAAGTAAGTATTGGTAACACTGCATCTGAGTTGTACTTAAATTTGGGATGCATGAATATGTGGAAAACACGGTTAATGGGAAGTTAGATTTTCATTGTAATTACATGGATTGTCCTAAGTTATGTGAGAAGTTTAGGTTAATTAAGGATTCATATTTTAGTCCACTTAACCAAATACAATCCTACCTTGACCCTAACCTCATTACAATCCTTAAAAGACCTCTTGATATGTGTATTTTGCGCATTAAATTTTTGTTGATTGTTAGATGAAAAGTAAGCCTTAGAAAGCAAGGTTAGAAGAGAATTGAGAGATCAAATCTTAAAAAGCTGAGCGATTAGAGTGCATACACTTCCAGTGAGGGTTCGATGCTCGATTCTTTGTTCCCGGCTTTCATGAGCTATTTTCTTCTGCGAGTTTACTTGTACTTTATTTTGTGATTTGAATTAGTAAAATCTAGTTCATATTTGTTCTTGAAAGATTTATTTACTTTTCACCAAGTAGGTAGAATCATTTTTGCATGTAGTTGCATTCATATAGATAGGTTGCATTTCATACATTCTACCATTCCCCTTCACTCTTTTAGTTCTCGAGCTTAGCATGAGAACATGCTAATGTTTAAGTGTGGGGAGGTTGATAAACCACTATTTCATGGTTTATCTTGTGCTCAACTGAGTGATTTTTATTAACTCTTTACCCACTTATTCATATTATTTGCATGGTTTTACAATTCATTCCCAGAGTTTGTTCTATGATTGAAAACATGTTTAATCCCCTATTATTACTATTAGATGCCATGATATGTGTGTTAAGTGATTTCAGGGATTACAGGACAGGAATTGGTTAGAGGATGGAAAAGAAGCGTGCAAAAGCGGAAGGAATACAAGAAATTGAAGGAACTGCAAAGCTGTCAGCCTGACCCTCTCGCACTAAATCGATCATAACTTGAGCTATAGAGGTCCAAATGAGGCATTTTTTGTTGCGTTGGAAAGCTAACGTCTGGGGCTTCGAAATGATATATAATTTGCACCCCAATGTTCTGAGGGTTACTTGAAACTATAGGTCGATCTCGGATGAGATCTTCTTGTGCTGGTCGGAGCCGACGTGTCCGGCAGGTGTGTAGCAGAACAGGTGCAAGCACTTCTAGAGGCAGGGTTCATAAGAGAAGTTAAGTACCCACTATGGCTAGCAAACGTCGTCTTGGTAAGAAAGTCAAATGGGAAGCGGCGAATGTGCACCGACTACACCGACCTCAACAAAGCCTGCCCAAAAGACCCTTATCCACTTCCAAGCATCGACGCTCTAGTAGATGCCTCATCAGGATATAAGTATCTCTCATTTATGGATGCATACTCGGGGTACAACCAGATCCCAATGTATCCACCAGATCAAGAAAAGACCTCGTTTCTAACACCCAAAGCAAACTATTGTTACATCGTAATGCCTTTCGGCCTTAAGAACGTAGGAGCTACTTATGAGAGGCTAATGAATAAGGTCTTCTCAGATCACATTGGAAAAATCATGGAGGTCTATGTGGACAACATGTTGATAAAAACACAAAGTGAAGAAACATTACTGTCCGACTTGGCTCAAGTATTCGACACCATACGGAAGCATGGCATGCGACTTAACTCGGCTAAATGCACCTTCGCCGTGGAAGCAGGTAAGTTCTTGGGCTTTATGCTCACACAAAGAGGAATCGAGGTAAATCCAGACAAATGCCAGGCCATACTCAACATGAAGAACCCAACCTGCATCAAAGAGGTACAACAACTCAATGGAAGATTGGTGGCCTTGTCCAGATTCCTAGCAGGGTCAGCGATAAGATCCCTCCCTTTCTACGCTACTTTAAGGAAGGGAAAGAACTTCGAGTGGACAACAGAATGTGAGCAAGCCTTCCGAGACTTCAAAGAATTCTTGGGGCAGCCACCTATCCTATCTCGACCACGAGAAGGAGAACCACTCATATTGTACCTCACAGTAGGAAGCCGGGCAATAGCCTCAGCACTAATTAGAAAAGACGAGGGTGGGCAACAACCCGTCTACTTCATTAGCAAAGCACTGCAGGGGTTAGAGCTAAACTACCAGAAAATAGAGAAGTTTGCCTACGCTCTCATACTCACATCCCGACGACTTCGCTCGTACTTCCAAGCGCATACCATTAAGGTTCGGACCAACCAGCCTATAAAGGGGATATTGCAGAAAACAGATCTAGCAGGAGGAATCCTACAGTGGGCAATCGAGTTGTCCGAATTCGACCTCCAATACGAGGCGCGAACAGCCATTAAATCACAATACCTAGCCGACTTTATTGCAAAATTCACAGACACCCCGGAGATCCCCATAGAGTGGAATATATACATGGACGGCTCCTCGAATAAAACCGAAAGTGGTGCAGGTGTGATAATCGAAAGCAACCAAGGAACCCAACTTGAGCTTTCCCTCAAATTCGGATTCCCGGCCTCAAACAACCAGGCGGAATATGAAGGGTTATTAGCTGGTTTGAAGCTGGCTAGAGAAGTTAGAGCTCGGAAACTCAACATCTACAGCGATTCCCAAGTCGTTACCTCACAAATAACAGGGAGCTACCAAGCCAAAAATCCTACAATGAAAAAGTATTTGGATAAAACCAAGAAACAGCTCGGACAACTCGGGGAATATAGGATCTGCCACATACCCTGCGAGCAAAACACCCGAGCTGACGCACTCTCAAAACTAGCCAGCACCAAACCAGGGGGCAACAATAGAAGCCTCATCCAGGAAATACTACAGAACCCGTCAGTATCGGAAGAAAAAAAGGTCCTAGCCATAACAGGTCGGGATCAAGGATGTATGACCCCCATAATTAACTACCTCAAAACAGAAGCGCTCCCTACAGATGAAAAGAAGGCAAAGAGGTTAAAAAGGGAGGCACAGTACTACACTATCATAAACAACACCCTATACAAAAGAGGGATCTCAGCACCATTGTTAAAATGCGTACCGACCTCCAATACAAAGGAATTCTTGGAGGAAGTACACAGCGGCATTTGTGGCAATCATCTCGGAGCACAAGCTCTCACCAAAAAGGTACTCCGCGCAGGATTCTATTGGCCAACTCTACGAAAGGAAGCTACCGAATTTGTAAAGACATGTCCACCATGTCAGAAGCATGCCAACTTTCACATCGCCCCGCCGGAAAAGCTCATCAGCGTGACCTCACCCTGGCCATTTGCAAAGTGGGGACTCGATCTTCTCGGACCCTTTCCCCAGGGATCGGGACAAGTCAAGTTCCTCATAGTAGGGGTAGACTATTTCACAAAATGGATCGAGGTAGAACCCCTAGCCAATGCCACGGCTCAAAGAAGTCGGAAATTCCTATATAGGAACATCATTACAATGTTCGGGGTCCCATACACCATCACCACAGATAATGGCACCCAATTCACAGAAACAGGCTTCAGAAAACTAGTGGCCGACTTGAATATAAAACACGAGTTCACCTCCGTCTAACATCCCCAAGCCAATGGACAAGCCAAAGTAGCCAACAAAGTCATATTGGCCGGGCTGAAATGGAGACTGCAAGAAACAAAGGGAGCTTGGGCCGAGAAACTTCCATAAGTCCTATGGGCGTATCGAACACCCCCCCCATTCCACTACGAATGAATCACCATTTCGATTAGCATACGGAGTAGAGGCAATGATTCCAATAGAAGTCGAGGAAGGGTCTCCCCGAGTAGTCCACTACATTGAACAAACCAACTCTCAACTTCAAAGAGAAGAGCTCGACCTACTTCTGGAAATCCAAGAGAGAGCTCGGATCATAGAAGAAGCACTAAAGCGGCGAATGGCTTCCAGGTATAATCAAAAGGTAGTGCCAAGAGGTTTTGCTGAGAATGATCTCATCTTAATCCGAAATGATATTGGAACAACTCGACCCGGAGATGGAAAGCTAGCAGCCAACTGGAAAGGACCCTACCGAGTCACAAAAGTACTTGGGAAAGGCTACTACAGACTGTCTGAACTCGAGGGACGAGAACTCCCCAGATCATGGCACGCCTGTAACCTAAGAAGGTACTATAGCTAGGACAGGTAAAAGATCTCATCACAAGATGCACTCTTTTTCTTGAAAAGGTTTTTTAATGAGGCATCAAGATTGAGATTTAATCCGACTTAAGGGTACGGAAAACTCCCACATGTATATATTTTCACTTTCTTTGAATAAAATACATTTCAGATATTCTATAAATTCCCAAGACGCATTAATCTGAAGCATTCATTGTCCGATTATAAAGCAATGGATCGATAGAAAGTGAAGAACAGATTCACTGTATGATCTTGATAGGAATGATCGACCGATAAAGGTGAAAACGCGATTCACCTAAAGGACGATCAAATCGGGACAAAAACCACCATCTAAAAATTGGCAAAGATGAACACAGAAATAATGCAAGAAGTTATCGAAAGTGATCCCAAAAAGAACCTGACAAGGTCTTATGGATTGCTATATAATAACTTAAAAAGACTGGCCGACACTAAAAAGTCGGACCAAGTCAAACCAAGTTATCAGCAAATCCCTGGAAAGAGGTCTGGCCAACCCTATTAAAGAGGATTACAAAAATAACTTATAAGAGATCGACCTAACGAAGTCGGTCTCCTACAAGACAAGTTATAAAAGTAATCCCTGAAAGAGACCTAACAAAAGTCCAAGAAAGAGGACTACAAAAATAACTTAGAAGAGATCGACCTAACGAAGTCGGTCTCCTACAAGACAAGTTATAAAAGTAATCCCTGAAAGAGACCTAACAAAGGTCCAAGAAAGAGGATTACAAAAATAACTTAGAAGAGATTGACTTAACGAAGTCGGCCCCCTACAAGACAAGTTATAAAAGTAATCCCTAAAAGAGACCTAACAAAGGTCCAAGAAAGAGGATTACAAAAATAACTCATAAGGGGACCAACACAAAGAAATCGATTATGGGGCGCTAAAAATACAAGCAAAAGCGAGAAAACCGACAAACAAGTCGGACCCATACAAGTCACGACCTCAAAGGATCCAAGTTACAAACAATAAAGTACAAAGGCAATCCAAAGAGGTCAAGCAGCAAGATTTCGACACTCTCAGAAACCAGAAGAGATACCATGTTAAAGCGCAATAAAAGCATAGTATAATAAAGCTTCAAGAGGCCACCAAAATCTACCTCAGAAAGCTACTTTTGTTTATTGAAGCAAAAGTTGCCAGGCAGGCAACTAAAAGGCGTCAGCAGTTAAACAAAACAATAAAACAGTTCAAAAGCCCACAAACCGGGCTATTTACACAAATACTTAAAAAGAAGATCAGCAAAGACCGGGAGCCTTCCCGGCAGCATCAGTACGGGGAGAAGGAGGACGAGTCTGAATAGGCACAGCATCTACAGTTCCATCAACCCGGTTCAGAATCTGACAATCCGGATCAGACGTAACTAGAGGAACCGAGGAGGTCGCCACCTTGATAGAAGGCACTGGGGGAGGTTCAACATCATCATCGGGATCATCTGGGACAATCTTGCCATCCTTTACTACATTATCAAGACTAACGAGAGTCAAGTCGGCATCAGGAGCAACAATCCGGAACTGCTCCATCAGGTTCTTAGAGGCGGCAGTTACGCTGCCCACAAGGTGACCCTGAAGCTCGGCATAATTAACCCGAGCAGTTTCCAAATCATCCCGGAGATTCATTAACTCCCTATAAGCTGAGACATAGCTATCCTTGTGCTTCAGTGCCATGTCCTCAGCCAACTTCAAAGAAGCAGCCAAAGCAATAGAGCTGGCCTTCTCACCCTCCAGTTCCTTCTCTACCTTCGCCAACTTCACCTCCAACTCATCCTTCAGACCCTTGATCCGATCAAATTCTGATTTGGCCTCCTCCATGAAGGATTTTGTGGCATGAATCGGGATCCCCTAAACAGATCGAAAAATAGCCGCTCCCATATGTGCCATTTTCACACTACTTTTGGTGATAAAATCCAGATGCTGAAGAAGAGACACATCATCCATGGAGAGCCCGCCATAGGGGGCAATTTGCTGGTCAACAAACTCGATAGCATCAAAATCCGGGGCATCCAGGTTAAAGGGCTTGGATGTTTTTTGTTTTTTTAAGGGAGGAATACCAGAAGCAACGACAGAAGTCTGTGGAGGATTGACCTGACGAAACTGAGGAGTAGGAATTGCTTTCCTCGGCCCGGGAGAACTCGGCACAGGAGGCTTCACTGGGACCTGAGAAGATCCCTCTCCGGCCACTTTGGCCGAGATGTTCAGAGTGTAGAAACAAGTCAGACAAATACCTAAAATAGTCCGAACCAAGGACGGGTCATTCAACAACCTTTTTGTATCAAGATGGGGTGGTGCCCCCCATAGATCCTCAAGAACAACAACAAAGGCACGCTCAACATCATCAAGCATCTCCCAGGTATAGCGAGACACTCTCACATCCCTCTACCACTCTAAAGGGAAAGAGGGCTCATCATTTTCATCAAGAAAAAAGGGGCCGGTCCCCTCGACAGCACGAACCCTAAAGAAGTAATTCTTAAAGTCTTTAAAGGACTCATCATACATAGCAAAAACTTTATGGCCCTGGGCGGACCTGAAAGAAACCCAGGAAGCTTTCTTTTTTGAAGAACCGCCAGGCTTGGCGGAAACAAACAAATAAAGGAAAAGAGTCTGAGAGGGTGTTACATCTAATTCTCGGCAGAGAAGCTGAAAAATTTTAATAAAACCCCAGGAATTTGGGTGAAGCTGGGAAGGGGCAATATTACACAACCACAACAGGTCGGTCTCGAAAGCAGTAAAAGGAAAAGTAACGTTCAACTGACTGAATAAGTATTCATAGGTATAGAAGAAGGGACGCTCCCTCTCAATGGAAGTCGGAAAAATAACTCTCTCATCAGAATCAGGAGCAACAAGCTCATAATCCTCCTCACGGGCATTGTTACCACAAATCCTATAGCGCTTCCTCAGCTTTGTGCAAAATTCAGCATCCACAACAGAAACACACAACAAAACAAGGGAGTCCAGCCAATCGGACATCCCCTCGGGAACTCTGGAAGACATCTCTACAATATTATTGCGAGAAGACATAAGGCCAACTAATCCTACAAGTAAGAAAAGAAGATGGGGTTACTAAAAACATCTCGGACAAAGGAGAAAAACAACTCAATACGATACAGGCGAACACATAGAAAAGAAAAACCCCAAGACTCAACCAAAGTCCTGGGGCATCCTTTGGAGGCAATAATAAAGCAAGGTTTCTAGGAAAAACCTACTTCTCGCATCCCAGCACCTCTCAAAACAAGAAAAGAAGGCTTCAAACAGCAAGCATTTTTCCATCAAAGCAAAACATAAAACGTCATAAAAAACATTGCCTTACGATCTAAACCAGCAAAAACCATCCACATCAAACACTCCAAGCTGAGGCCATTAAAGTTGCAACCTTTTTTAGAATCAGACTAAGCAAATAAAACGAGGAGCAGACGCAGACAGCGGTATCAGAACAAAAACAACAAAGAACATGCAAAGCCCTAAAAGCATCAAGCAAAAGCAAAAAGGATCATGCAGAAGATGGAGAAACTCCCAAAAAGCACATTTCAACAAATCTAGGGCACAATAGAAACAGAAAGATCCAAACTTTCTCAAAAAGGGAGGAACAAAATCAAAACATCATCAAAGAAGCCAAGAACAAAGAGAAAGCATGAAATGGGACTAACCTGGAGATGAAAGAAGCTTCGAGAAAGAAAAACGGAGGCGCAGGAATGAAAGTTGCCCAAAGAATCGCCAAGCGATGCCGCAACGCAAGGAAGCAAAAGCACAAGCGAAAGACAGAGAGCGAAGAGAGCAGAGAAAGAAGTTGCGAAGAGGTTACAAGGAAAGCAAAAGAAAAGAAACCGTTTTTGAGTTTTCAAAATTAAAAACAAAAGGAAACGGGTAATTAATGCTAAGAGTTAAACCCTCGCATGTTCCCAAAAAAAATGCTGATATAAAAGCGCGCACTTTAGAGGAAACGTTCTACATTCAAAAGCTGCTACAAAGGAATCGACAAAATGCTTGAGTTCGGCTTCACCAAATAAGGACCGAAGTCCAGGACTCAACCTCGACAAAAAAAAAACCGAGCTCAAGCAGGGGCACTGTTCATACCCTGGGTCGAGCTGTCCGATCCGGGATGTCTACAGACAAAGCGACTGACCTCTTTAGGTCAAGCGGACCGACTTCTTCGCAAAGAACTCGGTCCAAATCGACAGGAAAGCCCAAAGAAGGGCCTAACTCAAGGAATACGATCCCAATCCAAGGGCAGCCCAAGCCTATAGAGATAAGGGCGGTTCCATGGAAGATAAGCTAACCTCGACAAAAGATAAGATAAGATAAGATAACTAACTTATCTTATCTAAAGAAGGTTGATGAGCGGATAATTTATACGCTTTTTGGCATTGTTTTTAGTATGTTTTTAGTATGATTTAGTTAGTTTTTAGTATATTTTTATTAGTTTTTAATTAAAATTCACTTTTCTGGACTTTACTATGAGTTTGTGTGTTTTTCAGTGATTTCAGGTATTTTCTGGCTGAAATTGAGGGACCTGAGCAAAAATCTGATTCAGAGACTGAAAAGGACTGCAGATGCTGTTGGATTCTGACCTCCCTGCACTCGAAGTAAATTTTCTGGAGCTACAGAAGCTCAATTGGCGCGCTCTCAACGGCGTTGGAAAGTAGACATCCTGGGATTTCCAGCAATGTATAATAGTCCATACTTTTCCCAAGATTTGATGGCCCAAATTGGCGTTCCAAATCAGCTCAAGAATGCCCGGCGTTAAACGCCGGAACTGGCACAAGAATGGGAGTTAAACGCCCAAACTGGCACAAAAGCTGGCGTTTAACTCCAAGAAGAGTCTCTACACGAAAATGCTTCAATGCTCATCCCAAGCACACACCAAGTGGGCCCGGAAGTGGATTTTTATGTCATTTACTCATTTCTGTAAACCCTAGGCTACTAGTTCTTTATAAATAGGACCTTTTGCTATTGTATTTCCATCTTGGTTCTTCTGGTTCCCTCTCTGGGGCCGCAGCCAATGATCACTTTTGTTCTTATGTATTTTCAACGGTGGAGTTTCTACACACCATAGATTAAGGTGTGGAGCTCTGCTGTACCTCGAGTATTAATGCAATTACTATTGTTCTTCTATTCAATTCAGCTTGTTCTTGTTCCAAGATATCACTTGTTCTTCAACTTGATGAATGTGATGATCTGTGACACTCATCATCATTCTCACCTATGAACGTGTGACCGTCAATCACCTCCGTTCTACCTTAGATTGGGTGGATATCTCTTGGATTTCCTTAACCGGAATCTTCGTGGTATAAGCTACAATTGATGGCGGCATTCAAGAGAATCCGGAAGGTCTAAACCTTGTCTGTGGTATTCTGAGTAGGATTCAATGATTGAATGACTGTGACAAGCTTCAAACTCGCGATTGTGGGGCATTAGTGACAGACGCAAAAGAATCACTGGATTCTATTCCGACATGATCGAGAACCGACAGCTGGATAGCCGTGCCGTGACAGGGTGCGTTGAACATTTCCACTGAGAGGACGGGACTGTAGCCATTGACAACGGTGATGCCCAACATACAGCTTGCCATGGAAAGGAGTAAGAAGGATTGGATGAAGACAGTAGGAAAGCAGAGAGACGGAAGGGACAAAGCATCTCCATACGCTTATCTGAAGTTCTCACCAATGAATTGCATAAGTATCTCTATCCTTTATCTTTATGTTTTATTCATATATCATCCATAACCATTTGAATCTGCCTGACTAAGATTTACAAGGTGACCATAGCTTGCTTCATGCCAACAATCTCCGTGGGATCGACCCTTACTCGCGTAAGGTTTATTACTTGGACGACCTAGTGCACTTGCTGGTTAGTTGTGCGAAGTTGTGTTTATGCCATCGTATTGAGCACCAAGTTTTTGGATTCATTACCGGGGATTATTTGAGTTGTGAAAAGTAGTGATCACAATTTCGTGCACCAAACGTCACATCTCACCATTATAAATACACTGGAGCACCCAGGTATAAGTCATACTCTGATTCTACTCAATACCTGTTTAATACCCTTGCTAACTCAAGCATCGGAGTCCCTTGCAGGTACCCACAACCCCTCGGTGACAAGGGATCAGCAGCATTCTCAGTTCCACAAGTCGAACACACCAGCTCCGGCTACTACACACCTGCCGGACACGTCGGCTCCGACCAGCACAAGAAGATCTCATCCGAGATCGACTTACAGTTTCAGGTAACCCTCGGAACAATGGCCGAATGGTGTATATATAGGAATGGGAATCGTGGCTTTTCAAACTTCATTAGATAACAGATAGAGAAGATATGATTCACACTTTAGTAAAAGATAGAAAAGGATAAGTTTTAAAGTCAAAAGATATGAAAAAGATAAAAAGATAAGATAGAAGGTATGAAAAAGATTTTAAAGCTAAATAAAAGAATTAAAAAAGATATGCAATTTTGAAAAAGAGTTGAAAAAGATATGAGTTTTTTAAAAAGAATTGAAAAAGATTTGAAAAGATTTTAGATTTGAAGGTAATTTAAAATTAAAAGATGATGGTTAAAAGATTCTTGTTTAGGAGATATGATTAAAAAAAATTGGAAAAGATAAGCTTTAAAAAAGTCAGCAACTTCCCTAACCTGTTTTGGGAGTTTAAATGTCCAAAATGCCTTGATTCTGGCATTCAACGCCATGCTGGTGCTCCTTCTCGGCATTGAACGCTCAGCCAGTGCCACGTAGCTGGCATTCAATGCCAGCTTGCCACCCCCTTCTTGGGCATTAAACGCCCAGCCAGTGCTCCCTAGCTGGTGTTCAACGCCAGTCTTGCATCCCCCTTCAGGGCGTTGAACGCCCAACTAGTGCCCCCTGGCCGGTGTTCATGGCCTAAACAGTACCTCCTGGCTGGCGTTGAATGCCAGTCTTGCTGCCTCTTGGGGGCATTCAACGCCCTTCTTTCCCTCTTGCCGGCGTTCAACACCAGCAAGGGGCTCTATTAAAAAGTCATGTGGACTCGCATTTTGGGGGTCTTTTGCCCCATTTTTGAAGGCTTGGATGCTGAAATCAAAGGCTATATGAAGGGGGCAACATCATATACGAAGGAATTAGGTTTTATTAGATTTTAGTAGGGTAGAAAAACACATTAGATGTAGGAGTAGTGTAGATTAGGAAATTCTCTCTTAGGTTTAATTAGGGTTTGTAGCATTTTATACTTCATGTTTTGATTTGGGATTATAGCAATTTTATTGTAAGTATTTTTTTTAATTCTCTCTTTTATGATACCACTTGTTCTACATTTTCTTTTATTTTCATCTCTCTTGTCAATATATACATAGTTTTGCAATTTTGGATTTCTAGTTGGTTAATTTGATGTTTGATGATTATTACATGCTTGTTTGAGTTGCTTTTATTGATTTTAATCATTTGTTGTTCATTGCTTTCATTAATTTACCAATTTTGCCATATTTTATGTTTATGCCCACTATGTGTTCGATGAAATGCCAATTTTGATTATGTGGTAGATTTCCACCCCTTGGCTTGGGTGAAATGAGTTTAAGGATTGCTAGAGACATAATGTTCAACATTTAGTGATAATTCTTGGGTTGTTAGTTGTTATTGTTTTAACTAACGCTAGCTTTTTACCAATTAATTTAGTAAGTTAGCTAGGATTTATGGATTAATAACAATTATCCTCACTTAACTTATCCTTCGATGTGGTTAGGGCAAGGAAGGAACTCCATAACTCACCCCAAGTCAAGGTTTCTTTTATGTTTTGAACCACATTTTCATCACTTTATAGCATTACTTTTCTATATTACATACATAGTTCTTTTATTCCTTTATTAGTTTATTAATTGCAATTTTGAATCGTTCTTTAATTCTTTTATTTTGTTTGCCTTTATCCTTGAAAACCCCTTTTCCCTTTGACAACCAATTATATGCACTAGATGGCACTAGTTCCTAGGGAGAATGACCCAGGAGTCTAAATACTCTTGGTTAATTTGATTTGAATTGTGACAATTTCTTGAATTAAACTTTGATTGTGAGATTTTATTGTTGATTTGGACTATGGTACCAACAAAGGAATTTGAGAAACTCTAAATCAACGATAGAATTTTCATTATCAAAATTGGTGCCGTTGCCAAGGAACTAAGTGCAATGAGTGCTATATTTTGGTTTTTGTAAATATGTCAATAGTGTGAATAGATACTTTTTGGTTGTTTTCTTGCTTTTGTTATTAATTAGGATTTCTGCTTCTTTTGTTAATTGATGTCTTTGATTTTTATTTTCAATTCTCTCTAATGAGTTATCACCCTCTTGGTTTGGAGTTTGGTTGTGATCATTTTGTAAGGATTGATAACTTAAATTTTGGATTGCATCATGGGATTGGAGCATCAATTTTGGGAGGAGCAACCACCTTCATACTACAACGAGCAAAACCTTCCCCAATGTGCATACCCAACCCAAGGATATGGTGGATTTCACATTGATCATGCACCTCCACCACCATATGCCTATAACCCATAACCCCAACATAATCCTCAATCGCTACACTTTTTAACACCACACCAATACCACCATCCACCTCTTTACATACAACCTCAAGATACTCGTCAATATGAATCACCTCCCACATATACAACCTTCCTTCCAAACTATGAACCTCATCTTCCACCCCAATGTGGAGTTTTTCCACCCCTGGCCCAAGACCATCAAGACCTTCAAGTTTTTCTCCAAGAGCAAGAAGGATTCTGAAGAACACAAGGGCAACTGATGGCTACCATAGCCAAGGCAGTGAACCGTTTAGTCCTTATACGCTCATCCGATCAAGACACTTCTTTTGAAGAATGTGAAGGATCAACTAAAGAATAGAGTGAAGAGGAGAATCTAGAGCCTCAAGGGAAAGAAGAAGGGTTAGAGCAAGACATGCAACAAGGGGGAGAAAGTGGCGTATGTGAATCGGAGGAGAGAAATGGAGAATTGAGGGAGATTGGTCAAGATGAGGATTCCATCATTAATGATTTTTTGTCTTTCTTGGTCAATCTCCTTAATGATCCTACTGAGCCTCTTCCCATTGAGTTTGAGAAAGACATGGAGCTAGACTTCTCACAACCTCCTTGTTATGATGTGAGCGATCGGGAAGAGGGGGAAGAGGTTGGTGGGACAGGAGTTGTCAACTAAGAGCGTATTGAGTGGGTGGCAATTTCACCTATGAGCTTCATTAACCCCACCAATATGCTATCTTGGAGACGGACTACCAACTCAAGGTCCTTCTTGGGTTGGTACATGGTGGAGAAAGGAGTGTGGGTTGCCAAATGAGTCCAAAGCTCTTCAAGAAAATCAATTCAAGACTTGGAGTTCAAGTGGGATGCGAAGTACAATTAAGTGGTTTTCGGGCAATGTTGGGGTACTTCAAGGGTAATGTAAGAGCTTGTCCATCCAGCTTGAAGCATAGAGAGCAACAATAAGGAGAATGGGAAACTAGAATTTGGGATCCCGGAGTTGTCATAAAGTGCAAGCTTGGATGGAGATTTAAGGAGGAGTGGAAACATAAGCCACCATGACACAAGCCTCACTCAAAAGTCCAACTTGAGGACTTTAAACCAAAGTGCTAGGTGGGAGACACCCCACCATGGAAACATCTTTTTTACCCCTTCTCTTTGCTTATAGTCTTGGTTTATTGCATTTTGCTTCTTTTAGCTAGTTTAGGATTAGTTTAATTTTAAGGTTAGATAGTTTCATTTTTGCTTGGATCATGAATTTTTGGATTTCTGAATGTTCTGGGCTTAAAATTTTGGTTGAGCTAAGGTAGAGTGCCCTAGAAATTGAAGAATAATTTTTGGAAAAACAGGGCACTGTGTGTGCGCATACACTTGTGCGCACTCACATAATGCCTATATTTTGCGACTTGTGCACACGCACCCTGCTGTGCGCACGCACATTAGCATGTGCTTCCTCTGTTCAGAGCGCTCACACACCTTGTGCGTGCGTGCTCCTCTGTTTTCCTGCGCCTTGTGCGTACGCTCCCTCCTGTGCGTATGCACGCAACCCCTGTTTCACACTTTCTGTGTATCTGCACAGAGCTGTGCATACGCACACAAGCTTGCACTCCCTCTGGTGGGAGCGCTGGCACAGCTTGTGTGCATAAACCCCTACCCATTTCTGCTTCTGTGTGTGCACACACATGATCCTTGTTTTGCAAAAAAAAAGAAAAAAAAAAAGAGAAAAGTGTTTTGTGCGTATGCACACGTCTTGTTTCCCGCTCTGTTTGGAGCACTCGCACACCTTGTGCGAGCGCACACCTTCGCTGTTTCACCTTATGTGCGTGCACGCACATGCTTGTACATACGCACAAGTGCTGTTTTGGGCAACATTTTTATTGCACTTTTCATTAAGCCCTAACACACTTCTACCCCCCTCCACCACTCTCTTCTCTTGCTTTTCCCTGTTTTCTACTTATCCTAGTTTGTTTAAATTGCATCTCATTTTGATTTTAGTAATTTTATTAAGTTTTGTTTATTTTTTTCTAATTAAATAAATTGCAGGTGTTTGATTGCTATTGATTAGGTTGCTTCTCGATGGTTTATGATTGAATCTCAGAGGCATTCTTATCATTTGGTAGATCCAAGTCCATGGCCGATTTTGAATTTCATCAATGCACTTATACTATGTCTTGAGTTACTAGCACCTAATAGGATTTGCACATTTACATCTTTTTGCATATTAGGTGAAATTATTATAAGTGCATATGGAATTAAGTTAATTGAGTTGAAATTGCTTGTTCATCATGATTTTCATATTAAATTCATCACATGACCGTACTTGTTCCTTGTTAATGCTTTGCATTTGTTTGAGTGACTCAACTTGATTCTTATAAGGCCTGTCACTTTTTGTAACAAGTACCTTTACCATGTGACTTTTTCTTTATGTTTTATGATGAATAAGGGGTTTTCTTTTCATTAAGGGATTGGTTGTTGTTTATTGTGCTATTTTATGTCAATTTTGTGCTTTCACTTGCACAATTTCAACATCCAATACCTCAAATACTCAATTCACTTTTGTGGTTACCTAGGGTTAATTGTGCCTTAAGTTTTACTTATTCTTTATGTGCAACCTAGGCCACCTAATTGAGGACATGCTATCTCTTGTGATTATGTGGTTACCATTTTACCCAATCAATGTGTGTTATCCTAAATTGTGCGCACGTTTAGAATACACACATTGTCCTTTATCATACCACGCACATCTAATTTTTCCTCAATTCTTATTTAAATTGTTTTATTCACCAACTGAAGGTGGAGCCTCTTAGTCATTCACCCCCGGATCATGTGCATGCACGGAGGATCATGCATTAATTAAATGTGGAGGAGGATTGGCAACTTCGAGGGGGTAAAATTATTTTCTTAGACACTTTGCAATACCTTTTAGTTCTTTTTCCTCAATTTTTGCAATTTTGTTCTTATTGCATCTTGTCTGGTTTGTTTGTATATATTTCTTTAACGCTTATAGTTATATGATAGTAAATATTTTCATTTTGCTTAGTAGAGTAAATAAGTTTGGTAAAACAACAAAGAAATTTCATGAAATCTTTCTTAGGGCATGCCACTGATTGAATTCAAAAATTATTTTTCAACTTGCTTGAAGCATCCTTTATCATAGAACACAGAAAAAGAGCTAGAACAACATACCTTGTGAGATTTGAGCTCTAATTGATGGTTGCATATTCTCAATCATAAAGTTTGTTCTTGTGTGTTATACTCCTTTTATGATTGTTATATTAGATTTGCATGAATCTATATGTCCTATATTTGTTGTTTGGATGCATTTAGTATGATTGAGGCTATTTTTGATATTAAACTCACTAACCTATATGGCCAACCCTTGCATTCACCTTTGTAACCCCTTTTTGAGCCTTTAAATCCCCTTTCATTTTTATTCTAAGCACATTATTCTCCCTAAAGCGAAAAACCATTGATATCATTGAATTATTCTCTAATTAGCTTGGGTGGAGTAGTGTGTGTTACTCAAGTGTGGGGAAGATAGTTGGAAAATATTGGTGTTGAAGTTACATGGGGTATTGATTGAGAAAAATTGGAAAATGGGAAATACTCATGCATTCATTGTTTAAGACATATGCATCTCTTGTTGTTGACAAAAAAAGAAAATTTTGAGTTAGCAAAAAAAATATATATCAAATCAAATCAAATCTTGTGAATAGTAGCATATGAAATAAAAAGCTAAATAAAGGGTGCATATGTTTGTGTTTTGGAAAAAAATGCATGAGTAGAAGTGAGATAGGAGATAAATGGGTAGTTAGGATGTTTTGTTATGTGTACATAGGATGGTATAGGACTAGGTGGACACTCGAGCTAATCAAAGATCTAATTCACTAACTCTACTTAACCATAATTATTCTACCTTGACCCTAGCCCCATTACAACCCTCCAAAGACCTCATGATATTTGTTTTCATGCATTAAATATTAGTAGATTGTTAGATGACTTGTAAATCCTTGAAAAACATTATTAAAGGAGAATTGAGCGATTAAGCTCTAAACACTGAGTGAATAGAGTGAATACACATCCGGTGAGGGGTTCGATTGCTCTACTCTATGTTCTTGTTCCTTATATTGTATCTTCTTGCAAGTTGTTTGTTGTTACTTTTGAAAATCTCAATTCAATTCTTTGGACTTTGATCATATTGCATTAATTGTTTGCCTTGGCCTTAAGGCTTATTTTGGATTGATTGGAATCTCTTGTTGTTTTGTGCCAAACTCAATAGGAACCATAGTATAGATATAGATAGACAGCATTTTGCATAGTTGCATGCATGTACGTAGTTACATTGAATAAGTTGCTAGCCCTTTTATCCCTCTCCTTTGATTATGATTAGCATGAGGACATGCTATTATTTAAGTGTGGGAGACTTGATGAATCCATATTTGACGATATATTTTGCTTTGATTTGAGTGGATTTCATCACATAAACCCAGATTTATTCATCCAAATTGCATACTTTTGTGTTCTCTCCCTAAATTTTGCTTAATTATGAAAACATACCCTTTTGTGTTCACTCCCTAGGAGAGCAATTTCCTTTGAATTTTTCTTGCATGGAGCCCGATATTGCTCTTGAAGAGGGCAGGGCAGAGTTTTTCTTCCTTTAGTCCTTGGCATAGAATTGTGCTCCGCTCTTATGGAGGGCATGGCAGTGATGTTTTGGAGGCTTGGTTCATTATGCTGCTCTCTTGGAGGGCAGTGTGCTCTTGTGGAGAGCAGTGTTGCTTCCTCCTTCAATGTTGCGCCACACTTCTCCTTCTTTCACCACACCATTTTCTTCCCTTGGCCACACTTCTTAAGCCACGTTTTTCTTCTTTTCCTCTTTTCTTTACCTACAAGAAATCAAAGCAACCAATCAAAGTATCTCCAAACTCATAAGGTTTATAATTCATTAAAAATCAATTAATTTTAGCTCAAACCTCATGATTTAGCATCAATTGAATGGTGGTTGTTTGATTTAAAGAAGTCATGCATTTTCATTCCAAATTACTTACTTAGGATGCAAGAAAGTGCATAAATACTAGTGAAACAAGTGAAATTAGCTTGAAAAATGGGTATATGATGACTTGTCATCAGCGGGTAGGTTTAACTTTGTGAGTTAAATAGAGCCTCTTTATTAATGATGCAGGTATTAAGTTAATACTTGCTTCGAGGTCACATAGGGCTGTCTTTGTGCAGGCATCTCCTAAGGTGTAGGGTATCATAAAGCTCCCAGGATCTTTGAGTTTCTCTGGTAAGTTCTTTTGGATTAGTGCACTGCATTCTTCAGTGAGGAAGACTGTTTCTACCTTTCTCCAATCTTTCTTATGACTTAAGATGTCTTTCATGAACTTAGCATAAGAAGGTATCTGCTCAAGAGCCTCTGCAAAAAGGATTTTGATCTCAAGTGTCTTGAGATAATCCACAAAGCGAGAAAACTATTTAAATCTTTCTCCGCTTGGCGGAGCCTCTGAGGATATGGCATCTTAGCCCTATACTCATCAACCTTAGTTGATGTAGGTTGGATGCCTACAAAATTGGAAGGGGGAATTAGTAGCTTGCTTAGGAAGGGTTTTATCAGCACTTGCATATGTCTGATCATTCTTAGTTAGGTGTTCAACACCCTTGTTGCCCCCTTCCTGGCGTTCAACGCCAGAAACACTGTTCCCTTCTGGGCGTTCAAGGCAGGAGTGAGCACCCTTCTTAGCGTTGAACGCCAATAACATTCCTCTCTGGGCATTCAACACCCTTGGAGATGTCTTGGGTTGTAGTTTGCTTGTCCTCTGTTAGCATTTCTTCTTCTGGTCTCCTGTTACCCTGAGGTTGAGTGTTCAATATTTTCCCACTCTTCAGTTGGATTGCCTGTCATTCATCTTTGATTTGCTTTGATAATTGCTGCTTTGCTTGACTCAGCTGGGCTTCTACATTCCTGTTGGAAGTCTGAGTTTCTCGTAAAGCCTCTTGCAGCTCTAGCAACTGTTGTGCAAGGGCGTGCAACTACTGAGTCAATAGGCCATCTTCTTCTGGAGGGTTAGACTCAGTAGATATTGCTTTAACCTCTTTTTTTAGGGAAGTCTCATCAACCGAGTACAGATGCTGGTTCATGGCAACTGTCTCAATAAGTTTATGAGCCTCTTCAATAGTCTTTCTCATATGTATAGAACCACCAGCAGAGTGGTCTAGAGACATCCTAGCCATGTCTGTGAGGCCATAATAGAAGATGTTTAATTGTACCCATTCTGAAAATATTTTAGTGGGACATTTCCGTAGCATTCTACTATACCTCCCCCAGGCATCATAAAGAGATTCATTAGTCTCTTACTTGAAGCCTTGGATGTCCAACCTTAACTGGGTCAACTTCCATGGGAGAAAGTATTAATTTAGAAACTTGTCTACTAGCTGCTTCCATGTTTTCAAGCTAGATTTGGGTCATGTTCCGAGGGTTACCTGAAACTGTAGGTCGATCTCGGACGAAATCTGTGGTGGTGGTCGGAGCTGACGTGTCCGACTTGTTGGAATTGATGGTGTAGCTAATCCTTCGTCACCGAAGGGTGGTGGTACATGCAAGAGACTCTGATGCTTAAGTTAGCACGTGTTTTAGGCAGGTTTTTAGTAGAATCAGAATATGAGTTATACCTGGGCGCTCCAGTGTATTTATAATGGTGTAGAGTGACCTTTCTAGAGATAAGATAGTTTATCTTATCTTTATCTTTGAGTGAAGTCATCTTATCCTTTTAGGGGAACTGCCTTATCTTTCTAGGCTTTGGTTGCCTTTAGATTTGGGCCGTGTTCCTTTGTTTGGGCCTTCTTGGGACTTTGTAGCAATTTGGCTGAACTATTTGGGAAGAGGTCAGGTGATCCTGACCTGAAGAGGTGGTCGGCTATGTCTTCTATCAGCCCAGGTCAAACAACTCGACCCAGAGCATGAATGATGCGTGAGCATCTTTCTTATCTTTTCCTAGTGAATTTACATTTAAATTGTTGAGTTTAATCAAGAATTAATTATCTTTTAGCCACTATGGATGCTACTTTGAGTCTCGTGCAATTTTGTTTATTTTAGGTAGCATTTGGATGGATTTGACGGAGAGGAAGCTTTCACAAATAGAAAGAGCACAAGAATTAAAGGAGAGGACAGCGAGGAGTGACGCGCGTGCGTACCTGACGCGTGCGCGTGATTTGGAGTTTTCCATGGCGACGCGTGCACGTACCTGACGCGTGCGCGTGATTTGGAGATTTGTGCAGCGACGCATGTGCGTACCTGACGCGTACGCAAAGAAGACCATCGATGTGTACGGGTGATTGACGCGTACGCGTGACACGCGCCACGTGCAGAAAATACTGGGGGCAATTTCTGGGCTATTTTTGACCCAGTTTTCAGCCCAGGAAACACAGATTAGAGGCTGCATAATGGAGGACTCAAGGGAACACTTCCTGTTACTTCCCAAGTCAGGCGTGGGTCCTACGAAGCAAGTGGTCCCCATCCATCACTTGAAGACTTGCTGATTGCTGATGAGCGAATAATTTGTACGCATTTTGGCATTGTTTTTAGTATGTTTTTAGTATGATCTAGTTAGTTTTTAGTATATTTTTATTAGTTTTTAGTTAAAATTCACTTTTCTGGACTTTACTATGAGTTTTGTGTTTTTCTGTGATTTCAGGTATTTTCTGGCTGAAATTGAGGGACCTGAGCAAAAATCTGATTCAGAGACTGAAAAGGACTGCAGATGCTGTTGGATTCTGACCTTCCTGCACTCGAAGTAGATTTTCTGGAGCTACAGAAGCCCAATTAGCGCGCTCTCAACGGCGTTGGAAAGTAGACATCCTGGGCTTTCCAGCAATATATGATAGTCCATACTTTGCCCAAGATTTGATGTCCCAAACCGGCGTTCAAAGTCACCTTCAGATTTCCCAGCGTTAAACGCCGGAACTGGCACCAAAGTGGGAGTTAAACGCCCAAACTGGCACAAAAGCTGGCGTTTAACTCCAAGAAGAGTCTCTACACGAAAATGCTTCAATGCTCAGCCCAAGCATACACCAAGTGGGCCCGGAAGTGGATTTTTATGTCATTTACTCATCTCTGTAGACCTTAGGCTACTAGTTCTCTATAAGTAGGACCTTTTACTATTGTATTTTCATCTTTTGATCATGTTTTTATGATTGAACCCTCTTTGGGAGGCTGGCCTCACGGCCATGCCTAGACCTTATTCTTATGTATTTTCAACGGTGGAGTTTCTACACACCATAGATTAAGGTGTGGAGCTCTGCTGTACCTCGAGTATTAATGCAATTACTATTGTTCTTCTATTCAATTCCGCTTGTTCTTGTTCCAAGATATCACTTGTTCTTCAACTTGATGAATGTGATGATCCGTGACACTCATCATCATTCTCACCTATGAACGTGTGACTGACAACCACCTCCGTTCTACATTAGATTGGGTGAATATCTCTTGGATTCCTGATACACGATGCATGGTTGATCGCCTGACAACCGAGCGCTCGCCTAACAAACGAGCTAGCTATTCCGTGAGATCAGAGTCTTCGTGGTATAGGCTAGAACTGATGGCGGCATTCAAGAGAATCCGGAAGGTCTAACCTTGTCTGTGGTATTCTGAGTAGGATTCAATGATTGAATGACTGTGACGTGCTTCAAACTCCTGAAGGCAGGGCGTTAGTGACAGACGCAAAAGAATCACTGGATTCTATTCCGGCCTGATTGAGAACCGACAGATGGATAGCCGTGCCGTGACAGGGTGCGTTGAACATTTCCACTGAGAGGATGGGAGGTAGCTACTGACAACGGTGAAACCCTTGCATAAGCTTGGCATGGAAAGGAGTAAGAAGGATTGGATGAAGACAGTAGGAAAGCAGAGAGACGGAAGGGACCAAGCATCTTCATACGCTTATCTGAAATTCCTACCAATGAATTACATAAGTATCTCTATCTTTATCTTTATGTTTTATGCATCATCTATACCCATTTGAGTCTGCCTGACTAAGATTTACAAGGTGACCATAGCTTGCTTCATACCAACAATCTCCGTGGGATCGACCCTTACTCGCGTAAGGTTTATTACTTGGACGACCCAGTGCACTTGCTGGTTAGTTGTGTGAAGTTGTAGTGATCACAATTTCGTGCATCAAGTTTTTGGCGCCGTTGCCAGGGATTGTTTCGTGTATGGACAACTGACGGTTCATCTTGTTGCTTAGATTAGGTATTTTTCAGAGTTCTTAAGAATGAATTCTAGTGTTTTAAGGTGATGATCTTATCATCACCAAAGCTGATTGATTCTCATCAATTTAGCTCTTGAATGCAATGTCCTGCTGAAGCTTGGCTATCCATGTCTAATTCCTTTAGACTAAAGCTTTAGACTAACATTGCATGATTCCTGGAATTCTCATTAAGAATTTTGATACCTTTATTTTCTTCTTCCACTTAATTTTCGAAAAATCCAAAAAAATTACAAAATCATAAAAACCCAAAAATATTTTATGTTTCTTGTTTGAGTCTAGTGTCTAATTTTAAGTTTGGTGTCTTGCATGCATTGTTTATTTGATCTTGGTTCTATTTTCAAGTCAATAGTACAGGGAACTGAAGATCAGAACATGCAGCAGAGGAATTACACAGAAAAAGCTGGGCGTTCAAAACGCCCAGTGAAGAAGGACAGACTGGCGTTTAAACGCCAGCCAGGGTGCCTGGTTGGGCGTTTAACGCCCAAAAAGGTAGTGCATTGGGCGTTAAACGCCAGAATGTGCACCATTCTGGGCGTTTAACGCCAGGATGGCACAAGAGGGAAGATTCTGTTTTTAATTCAGATTTTTTTTCAAGTTTTCAAAGTTTTTCAAAATCAAATCTTTTTCAAAATCAATTTCTTTCCTTTTTCAAAGATACTTGCTAACAATTAATGATTTGATTGAACAATTCAAGTATGTTGCCTTTTCTGTTGAGAAAGGTTTAATGTTTGAATCATATCTTTTCATGTTAGGCAAGTCATTAATTTTTAAAATCAAATCTTTTTAAAATCGTTTTCAAATCATATCTTTTTAAATTCTAATTTCAAAATCTTTTTCAAAAATTACTTGATTTCTTTCCCACTCCTGGTTTTCGATAAGTTTTTCAAAATGTTTTCAAAATCTTTCACTTAATTTTCAAAAATTTCTTCCTCTCTTCTCACATCCTTCTATTTATGGAGTACCACTCCTTCTCAATGCACAATTCGAACTCTATCTGATTAAGTTCGAATTCTTTTACCTCTTCCTTCTAATTTTCTTCTTCTCTGACACCTCAAGGAATCTCTATACTGTGACATAGAGGATCCCATATTTTCTTGTTCTCTTCTCTTTCATATGAGCAGGAACAAGGACAAAAGCATTCTTGTTGAAGCTGACCCTGAACCTGAAAGGACCTTGAAGCGAAAGCTAAGAGAAGCTAAGGCACAACTCTCTGTAGAAGACCTAACAGAAATCTTCAAAGAAGAAGACATGGCAGCCGAAAACAACAACAATGCAAACAATGCAAGGAAGGTGCTGGGTGACTTTACTGCACCTACTCCCGACTTCTATGGGAGAAGCATCTCTATCCCTGCCATTGGAGCAAACAACTTTGAGTTTAAGCCTCAATTAGTTTCTCTAATGCAACAGAATTGCAAGTTCCATGGACTTCCATTGGAAGATCCTCATCAGTTCTTAGCTGAATTCTTGCAAATCTGTGACACTGTCAAGACTAATGGGGTTGACCCTGAGGTCTACAGACTTATGCTATTCCCTTTTGCTGTAAGAGACAGAGCTAGGACATGGTTAGACTCACAACCTAAAGAAAGCCTGGACTCATGGGAAAAGCTAGTCAATGCCTTCTTGGCAAAGTTCTTTCCACCTCAAAAATTGAGTAAGCTTAGAGTGGAAGTCCAAACCTTCAGACAGAAGGATGGAGAATCCCTCTATGAAGCTTGGGAAAGATACAAACAATTGATCAGAAAATGTCCTTCTGACATGCTTTCTAAATGGAGCATCATAGGTATTTTCTATGATGGTCTCTCTGAACTATCCAAGATGTCTTTGGATAGCTCTGCTGGAGGATCTCTTCATATGAAGAAGACGCCTACAGAAGCTCAAGAACTAATTGAAATGGTTGCAAATAACCAATTCATGTACACTTCTGAAAGGAATCCTGTGAACAATGGGACAAATCAGAAGAAACGAGTTCTTGAGATTGATACTCTGAATGCCATTCTGGCTCAGAACAAGATATTGACTCAACAAGTCAATTTGATTTCTCAAAGTCTGTCTGGAATGCAAAATGCACCAAGTAGTACTAAGGATGCTTCATCTGAAGAAGAAGCTTATGATCCTGAGAACCCTTCAATGGAAGAGGTGAATTACATGGGAGAACCCTATGGAAACACCTATAATTCTTCATGGAGAAATCATCCAAATCTCTCATGGAAGGATCAACAGAGACCTCAACAAGGTTTCAACAACAATAATGGTGGAAGAAACAGGTTTAGCAATAGCAAGCCTTTTCCATCATCTTCTCAGTAACAGACAGAGAATTCTAAGCAGAGCCACTCTGACTTAGGAACTATGGTCTCTGATCTAATCAAAACCACTCAAAGTTTCATGACTGAAACAAGGTCCTCCATTAGGAATTTGGAGGCACAAGTGGGACAGCTGAGCAAGAAAATTACTGAACTCCCTCCTAGTACTCTCCCAAGCAATACAGAAGAAAATCCAAAAGGAGAATGCAAGGCCATCAACATGGCCGAATTTGGAGAGGAAGGAGAGGCAGTGAACGCCACTGAGGAAGACCTCAATGGACGTCCACTGGCCTCCACTAAGTTCCCCAATGAGGAACCATGGGAATCTGAGGCTCAAAATGAGACCATAGAGATTCCATTGGACTTGCTTCTGCCTTTCATGAGCTCTGATGAGTATTCCTCCTCTGAAGAGGATGAGTATGTCACTGAAGAACAAGTTGCTAAATACCTTGGAGCAATCATGAAGCTAAATGACAAGTTATTTGGAAATGAGGCTTGGGAGGATAAACCCCCTTTGCTCACCAAAGAATTGGATGACTTGTCTAGGCAGAAATTACCTCAAAAGAGGCAGGACCCTGGGAAGTTCTCCATACCTTGTACCATAGGCACCACGACCTTCAAGAAGGCTCTGTGTGACTTAGGGTCAAGTGTAAACATCATGCCTCTCTCTGTAATGGAGAAGCTAGGGATCTTTGAGGTGAAAGCTGCAAGAATCTCACTAGAGATGGCAGACAATTCAAGAAAACAAGCTTATGGACTTGTAGAGGATGTTCTGGTGAAAATTGAAGACCATTACATCCCTACTGATTTCATAGTCCTAGAGACTAGGAAATGCATGGATGAATCCATCATCCTTGGCAGACCCTTCCTAGCCACAGCTAAGGCTGTGATTGATGTTGATAGAGGTGAACTGATCATTCAAGTGAATGAAGAATCCTTTGTGTTTAAGGCTCAAGGATATCCCTCTGTCACCATGGAGAGGAAGCATGAAGAGCTTCTCTCAAATCAGAGTCAAACAGAGCCCCCACAGTCAAACTCTAAGTTTGGTGTTGGGAGGCCACAACCAAACTCTAAGTTTGGTGTTGAACCCCCACATTCAAACTCTAAGTTTGGTGTTGGGAGGTTCCAACATTGCTCTGAGAAAATGTGAGGCTCCATGAGAGCCCTCTGTCAAGCTACTGACATTAAAGAAGCGCTTGTTGGGAGGCAACCCAATGTCATATTTTATCTATTTTCCTTTGTTATTTTATGTTTTCTGTAGGTTGATGATCATGAGAAGTCACAAAATCAATTAAAAAAGCAAAAACAGAATGAAAAATAGGAAGAAAAACAGCACACCCTGGAGGAAGAACCTACTGGCGTTTAAACGCCAGTAAGGCTAGCAGATGGGCGTTTAACGCCCAGTCTGGCACCATTCTGGGCGTTTAACGCCAGAAAGGGGCACCAGACTGGCGTTAAACGCCAGGAAAGGGCAAGAACCTGGCGTTAAACGCCAAAAATGGGCACCAGCCCGGCGTTTAACGCCAGAATTGGCTCAAAACGCATTTTTGCATGCCATTTGGTGCAGGGATGACTTTTTCTTGACACCTCAGGATCTGTGGACCCCACAGGATCCCCACCAACCCCACCACCCTCTTTCTTCTTCACCCATTCACCAATCACCTCAACACCTCTTCCCCAAAAACCCTTCACCTATCCAATCCCATCTTTCTCTTCACCACTCACATCCATCCTTCATAAAACCCCACCTACCCCACCATTCAAATTCAAACCACTTTCCCTCCCAAACCCACCCATACATAGCCGAACCCTACCCTCTCTCCACTCCTATATAAACCCATCTTCACTCCTTCATTTTCACACAACCTAAACACTACTTCTCCCCCTTTTGGCTGAACCACAAAGCCATTTCCTTCTCCTTCATTTCTTCTTCTTCTACTCTCTTCTTTCTTCTTTTGCTCGAGGACGAGCAAACCTTTTAAGTTTGGTGTGGTAAAAGCATTGCTTTTTGTTTTTCCATAACCATTTATGGCATCCAAGGCCGGAGAAACCTCTAGAAAGAGGAAAGGGAAGACAAAAGCTTCCACCTCCGAGTCATGGGAGATGGAGAGATTCATCTCAAGGGTGCATCAAGACCACTTCTATGAAGTTGTGGCCTTGAAGAAGGTGATCTCCGAGGTCCCCTTTTCACTCAAAAAGGGTGAATATCCGGAGATCCGACATGAGATCCGAAGAAGAGGTTGGGAAGTTCTCACCAACCCCATTCAACAAGTCGGAATCTTAATGGTTCAAGAGTTCTATGCCAATGCATGGATCACCAAGAGCCATGATCAAAGTGTGAACCCGAACCCAAAGAATTGGCTTACAATGGTTCGGGGAAAATACTTAGATTTTAGTCCGGAAAATGTGAGGTTGGCATTCAACTTGCCCATGATGCAAGGAGATGAACATCCTTACACAAGAAGGGTCAACTTTGATCAAAGGTTGGACCAAGTCCTCACTGACATTTGTGAAGAGGGCGCCCAATGGAAGAGAGATTCAAGAGGAAAGCCGGTTCAACTAAGAAGGCATGACCTCAAGCCCGTGGCTAGAGGATGGTTGGAGTTTATCCAACGCTCAATCATTCCCACAAGCAACCAGTCCGAAGTTACTCTAGACCGGGCCATCATGATTCATAGCATCATGATTGGAGAAGAAGTAGAAGTTCATGAGGTTATAGCCCAAGAACTCTATAAGGTGGCGGACAAGTCCTCTACCTTGGCAAGGTTAGCCTTTCCTCATCTCATTTGTCACCTCTGTTATTCAGTAGGAGTTGACATAGAAGGAGACATCCTCATTGATGAGGACAAGCCCATCACTAAGAAAAGGATGGAGCAAACAAGAGACCCCTCTCATCATGAGATCCCCGAGATGCCTCAAGGGATGCACTTTCCTCCACAAGACTATTGGGAGCAAATTAACACCTCCCTAGGAGAATTGAGTTCCAACATGGGACAACTAAGGGTGGAGCACCAAGAACATTCCATCCTCCTCCATGAAATTAGAGAAGATCAAAGAATCATGAGAGAGGAGCAACAAAGACAAGGAAGAGACATTGAGGAGCTCAAGCACTCCATAAGACCTTCAAGAGGAAGAACAAGCCGCCATCACTAAGGTGGACCCGTTTTTTAATTTCCTTGTTCTTTATTTTCCTGTTTTTCGAAATTTTCATGCTTATGTTTGTCTATGTTTGTGTCTTATGATCATTAGTGTCTTAGTGTCTATGCCTTAAAGTTATGAATGTCCTATGAATCCATCACCTTTCTTAAATAAACAATGTTCTTAATTGAAAAGGAGAAGAATTGCATGAATTTTGAATTTTATAACAGATTAATTATTTTGATGTGGTGGCAATACTTTTGTTTTCTGAATGTATGCTTAAACAGTGCATATGTCTTTTGAATTTGTGGTTCATGAATGTTGGCTCTTGAAAGAATGATGAAAAAGGAGACATGTTACTGAGGATCTGAAAAATCATTAAAATGATTCTTGAAGCAAGAAAAAGTAGTGATTCAAAAAAAAAAAGCAAAAAGAAAGAGAAAAAGAAAGAAAAAGAAAGAAATAAAGTTGTGATCCAAGGCAAAAAGAGTGTGCTTAAGAACCCTGGACACCTCTAGTTGGGGACTCTAGCAAAGCTGAGTCACAATCTGAAAAGGTTCACCCAATTATGTGTCTGTGGCATGTATGTATCCGGTGGTAATACTGGAAGACAGAGTGCTTTGGGCCACAGCCAAGACTCAATAAGTAGCTGTGTTCAAGAATCATCATACTTAGCTAGGAGAATCAATAACACTATCTGGATTCTGAGTTCCTAAAGAAGCCAATCATTCTGAATTTCAAAGGATAGAGTGAGATGCCAAAACTATTCAGAGGCAAAAAGCTAAAAGCCCCGCTCATCTAATTAATACTGATCTTCATAGATGTTTTTGGAATTCATTGCATATTCTCTTCTTTTTATCTTATTTGATTTTCAGTTGCTTGAGGACAAGCAACAATTTAAGTTTGGTGTTGTGATGAGCGGATAATTTGTACGCTTTTTGGCATTGTTTTTAGTATGTTTTTAGTATGATCTAGTTAGTTTTTAGTATATTTTTATTAGTTTTTAGTTAAAATTCATTTTTCTGGACTTTACTATGAGTTTGTGTGTTTTTCTGTGATTTCAGGTATTTTCTGGCTGAAATTGAGGGACCTGAGCAAAAATCTGATTCAGAGACTGAAAAGGACTGCAGATGCTGTTGGATTCTGACCTTCCTGCACTCGAAGTGGATTTTCTGGAGCTACAGAAGCCCAATTGGCGATCTCTCAACGGCGTTGAAAAGTAGACATCCTGGGCTTTCCAGCAATATATGATAGTCCATACTTTTCCCAAGATTTGATGGCCCAAACCGGCGTTCAAAGTCATCTTCAGATTTCCCAGCGTTAAACGCCGGAACTGGCACCAAAGTGGGAGTTAAACGCCCAAACTGGCACAAAAGCTGGCGTTTAACTCCAAGAAGAGTCTCTACACGAAAATGCTTCAATTCTCAGCCCAAGCACATACCAAGTGGGTCCGGAAGTGGATTTTTATGTCATTTACTCATCTCTGTAGACCTTAGGCTACTAGTTCTCTATAAGTAGGACCTTTTACTATTGTATTTTCATCTTTTGATCATGTTTTTATGATTGAACCCTCTTTGGGAGGCTGGCCTCACGGCCATGCCTAGACCTTATTCTTATGTATTTTCAACGGTGGAGTTTCTACACACCATAGATTAAGGTGTGGAGCTCTGCTGTACCTCGAGTATTAATGCAATTACTATTGTTCTTCTATTTAATTCCGCTTGTTCTTGTTCCAAGATATCACTTGTTCTTCAACTTGATGAATGTGATGATCCGTGACACTCATCATCATTCTCACCTATGAACGTGTGACTGACAACAACCTCCGTTCTACCTTAGATTGGGTGAATATTTCTTGGATTCCTGATACACGATGCATGGTTGATCGCCTGACAACCGAGCGCTCGCCTGACAAACGAGCCAGCCATTCCGTGAAATCAGAGTCTTCGTGGTATAGGCTAGAACTGATGGCGGCATTCAAGAGAATCCGGAAGGTCTAACCTTGTCTGTGGTATTCTGAGTAGGATTCAATGATTGAATGACTGTGACGTGCTTCAAACTCCTGAAGGCGGGGCGTTAGTGACAGACGCAAAAGAATCACTGGATTCTATTCCGGCCTGATTGAGAACCGACAGATGGATAGCCGTGCCGTGACAGGGTGCGTTGAACATTTCCACTGAGAGGATGGGAGGTAGCCACTGACAACGGTGAAACCCTTGCATAAGCTTGCCATGGAAAGGAGTAAGAAGGATTGGATGAAGACAGTAGGAAAGCAGAGAGACGGAAGGGACCAAGCATCTTCATACGCTTATCTGAAATTCCTACCAATGAATTACATAAGTATCTCTATCTTTATCTTTATGTTTTATGCATCATCTATACCCATTTGAGTCTGCCTGACTAAGATTTACAAGGTGACCATAGCTTGCTTCATACCAACAATCTCCGTGGGATCGACCCTTACTCGCGTAAGATTTATTACTTGGACGACCCAGTGCACTTGCTGGTTAGTTGTGCGAAGTTGTAGTGATCACAATTTCGTGCACCAATTGCCACAATTAATTCTGATTTAAATTTAAATATTATAAGAAAAGATATTTTTAGTTAGAAATTAGATTTTAAATTAATTAGGATTAGATATAAAAGACAATTCCATTCTATTCCAATTTACATTCTGTACTTCAAAGTTTACCTGGATCCTAGTTTTCTTCTTTGAGTCATGAGTAACTAAACCTCCATTGTTAAGGTTAGGAGCTCTGTCTATTGTATGGATTGACATTATTACTTTTCCATTTTAATTCATGTTTTGATTTATATTTCAAGAATTGTTTTCGTTCTTTATTTTATGAATTTGGGTGGAACGGAAGTGTTCCGAGGGTTACCTGAAACGTGCAGCTCGGTCTTCCGGCAAGGCCCGAGGTGGTGGGTCTGAGACCCGAGCTGGTTGTGCTGAACGGCGGGGGGTTGTACCTGCAATGACACTCCGATGCTTAAGTTAGCATGGGTCCAAGCAGATATCAAGTAGAATTAGAGTATGAGTTATACCTGGGTGCTCCAGTGTATTTATAGTAGTTGGCTGCGATCATCCCTGGATAAGATATTCTTATCTTATCTTATCTTTTGGGAGATTCATCTCTATCTTTGCGGAACCGCCTTTCCCAGGCCCTTTCGGCCTTTAGGTTTTGGGCTTAGTTCCTTCTGATGGGCCTTTCTTTGGCCTGTTTGTCCGAGGTCCGACCTCGAACGTGGGCCTTGGGTCGAGGTCGGGCCTTCTATCAGCTTTACCGAGTTTGGAGAGCTCGGTCAGGGTATGAACAGTGCCCCTGCCCGAGTTCGTCTTTTTTCGGAAGGTCGAGCTCGGGCATAGTAGTTTTTTCAAAATTTGAAAACGGTCGTTTCAGCATTTATTGCTTGTTACCGTTTCTTCCTCGATTTCCGTGCGGCGCTCTGTGGAGGCTTTATTTATTTGCCCCTTTCTTCATTTTTCTTTGTTTATTCATCACTTCTTTTCGAGCATCTTCTCTTCTTTCTCTCTGTTCTTCGTCTTCCATTTTTTGTGCGTTTTTTCAGAGTTCTTTTCTGCGCCGCCGTTTTTCCTTTCGTCGGAGCTCGTCGCTTTCTTCTTTTCCAGGTTTGCTTTTTTCGCTTTTATTCTTCGTACGCTTCTTTTTTCTGATATCTTCTATGCCCGGGTTGCCCCGAAAAGAAGCGCCGCTATTGCTTTGTATGTGTGTGTGGGGGGACTCTTTTCTCCGATCCATTTTTGTTATTCGAGTTGCTGCCTTCTTGTTTGTAAAAGAACTTTGCTTTCTTTTGTTTTTGTTGAATTTGGTTTTTCTGCCTTTGTGTGATTTTTGTCTTGCTGTTGTATTCTTTCTTTGTAGGCAAGATTTTTTTATGTCTCGAAAGGTGTTTCAAGCAATGTCGACCAAGATTCCGAGTGGTCTAGGTTGGGTAGATCCTGCTCCTTTAAGGATCCCGTCTGTTGTAGATTCTGAGTATCTGATTAGGTTCCGTAGGGAGTGTAGTATTTGTGAGAACAGGGAGTCTGAGCGGGATTACGAGTTAGCAGCCCCGGAGTCCGAGGAGAGGGTATGTTTTCCGCCATTAGAGAGTTCCGAGAAACTTTTCTTCTATGCTTATGATTGTTTCTTCTCCAAGCTAGGTGTCCGTCTTCCTTTCACCGACCTGGAATCCGAGGTCCTTTGGTCTTGTAACCTTGCCCCTACACAACTCCATCCGAACTCTTGGGCGTTTTTAAGCTTTTCCAACTTTTGTGTCAGATTTTAGGCGTCTCCCCTTCTGTTTCTCTTTTTTCTTATCTGTTTGTACTGACGAAGCCGGGGTCGGGTGCTGGGAAGGTGTCCTGGGTTTCGTTTAGGGCTAACCAGGGTAGGAAATTTTGCACTTTGTATGATGAGTCGTTTCACGATTTCAAAAACTATTACTTCAAAGTCCGGGCTGTTGGAGATGTCCGACCTTTTTTCTTAGATGAGAGTGGGGAGCCTTCGTTTCCTCTTTGTTGGCAAGAGAGTGTGGTGTCGGTTAAGTACACTTTCGAGAGTCTAGATGAGGTGGAACAGGCTTTCGTTGGTGTGTTGAGCAGTCTATGGGGTCGGGCACCTCACTTGGATACGAAGAAAATGTTGGGAGATCCAAGCCTTCTCCGTTCCGAGTTAGGTAGTTCCCGACCTCTTTTTGAGATTTCATTTTCATATTTTGACTTTGTTTTGATCTTTCTGTTTGATAACCTCTTTGTTTCGTTTCTGCAGAGATGTCTTCTCAGGCTGATTCTATGAAGTTTCTCCGTCGAGCGAAGAAATCTGCGGCATCTCGGAATATCGAGGCTGAAGCTTCTCCCCGACCTTCTCCGCAGAAGACTACAATTGGTGTTCAGACTCGGTCGAAGACCATTCCGGTCCCTCAGTTCCGAGCTATAACTCAGGATCCTCCGACCTCCGGACCCGGTCAGCTTTCCCCGACCTCGACCTCGGGTCCTCCCCCCAAGAAACAGAAGACTTCCCGAGAGCCTGCTGGTTTCAATGACAAGGATTTCGATGCTCTCGGTTGGGTTGAGCAGCACATTCTTCCTCAGACTTTTATTTCTACTGATGATGCGTCCATGGAGCATCACTTTCAGTATATGGCGTGGAGTTGTGTTCGGATGGCTAGCCTTCATGCCGCCATTGCTCGGGAGTTTAAGAAAGCTCCCCTTGGGGTGACCAGCTCCCGACTTGAGAAGGCCCGGTCCGAGCTTGATAAGGTTAGTCAGCTGAAGGATGCTAGGATTGCCGAGCTGGAGGAGTCTTTGGAGGAAGAGAAGACTAGGGCTACCGCGGCTGTGGCGGTGGCGAAGACGTCTGAGGAGATGGCGAGGGTGGCGACGGAGAACTATACCAAGCTGTATGCTGAGCT
This sequence comes from Arachis stenosperma, assembly GCF_014773155.1. Classification (NCBI taxonomy): domain Eukaryota; kingdom Viridiplantae; phylum Streptophyta; class Magnoliopsida; order Fabales; family Fabaceae; genus Arachis; species Arachis stenosperma. Next base: position 85,627,058 of record NC_080379.1, read on the forward strand.
TGTGGAGACGAAGGAGAAGCTGCAATCTGCTCGGGATGACTTTTATGAGCTGGAAGATAATGTGGCCAAGGGTATGGATGCTATGTTTGTGAATTTGAGGGATCAGGTCCGGGTTCTTGCTCCCGAATTGGATCTCAGTTTGTTCAGTACGGATAACATGGTTGTGGAGGGGAAGATTGTTCCTGCCCCTGTTGAGGATGAGGTTCCGATGTCCGACCCCAAGGCTCCGGTGTCCGACCCCGAGGCTCCGGTCGTGAACCCGACTTCACCTTTGGCCGAGGATAGAGTTGGTATGGAGGTTCCAAGCGATGGTGCTGTTCCTGCAGTCCCGATATCCATGTTTCAGCCAGGTGTTGATGCGGAGTCTGGAAAGGGCCTTGATCCTCTGTAATTTTTTGTACTTTTTGTGCTTTTGCCCGACCTGTGGGCTTTTTGTTTTTTGGATGTTTTCTGCAAACATTTTGGACACCTGTTCTGCTATTTTAGCTACTCTTGTAGCTTTATTATGCCATGCTTTGTGTTTCGATTGTCTCGTTCCGCTTTTATGCTTTTTAGTTGTTCTCGGGTAACAACTTTTTAGCTAGCGTTTTGACTTTCTCGCTTTTTGCTTTTTAGTTGTTTTTGGGTAACAACTTTTTAGCTAGCGCCTTGACTTTCTCGCTTTTTGCTTTTTAGTTGTTTTTGGGTAACAACTTTTTAGCTAGCGCCTTGACTTTCTCGCTTTTTGCTTTTTAGTTGTTTTTGGGTAACAACTTTTTAGCTAGCGCCTTGACTTTCTCGCTTTTTGCTTTTTAGTTGTTTTTGGGTAACAACTTTTTAGCTAGCGCCTTGACTTTCTCGCTTTTTGCTTTTTAGTTGTTTTTGGGTAACAACTTTTTAGCTAGCGCCTTGACTTTCTCGCTTTTTGCTTTTTAGTTGTTTTTGGGTAACAACTTTTTAGCTAGCGCCTTGACTTTCTCGCTTTTTGCTTTTTAGTTTTTTTGGGTAACAACTTTTTAGCTAGCGCCTTGACTTTCTCGCTTTTTGCTTTTTAGTTGTTTTTGGGTAACAACTTTTTAGCTAGCGTTTCTCGAAGTCCTGGTTCTTTGCCAGCTTCTTTCTTGGGTCCGAGTTTACTCTCGGACATCGGGATCCTTGAGTACCCCTTTGGTCAGGTCCGACTTCGTTGTTTGGTCGGCCTTTTTTAAGTTATTTTTGTAACTTCTTTTCTATTTGGCTTTTTGAGCCATTTCAGAGTTACTTTTATAACTTCTCACATTAATTTGAACCTCGTCGCTTCATCTTTGCCGACCTCGTATGGCCTTTGGCAAATGATTTTTTGCGTTTTGCCGAGCATAAATTAATGCGCCTTGGTGGGGTACTTTTTAGGATATGCTTTATAACGAGAAAGAGAAAATAAAGAAATTTGATTAGTATTAAAAAGAAGAATATGTGCAAAGTGTTTACCCTTTTGACTAGGTCGGGTGTCCTACTTAACCGGGTGTCTCATTAAAAAACCCTCGTGGGGAAAAAGAGTACACCTCGGGTTAAGTTTTTCTTGCTGTAGTATCGTCTTAGGTTACAGGCGTGCCAGGTTCTGGGCAGCTCATTGCCTTCTAGGTCGGATATCTTGTAGTAGCCTGTCCCTAAAACTTCTGTTACTTTGTAGGGCCCCTTCCAATTTGCGGCTAGCTTTCCTTCTCCCGATTTTTGTGTTCCGATGTCGTTTCGGATTAAAATCAGGTCGTGAGTGGAGAAGCTTCATTTTATCACCTTTCGGTTATATCTGAGGGCCGTTCGTCGTTTTAAGACTTCTTCTCTGATTCGGGCTCTTTCTCGGACCTCGGGTAGGAGGTCGAGTTCTTCCCTTTGTGCCTGAGGGTTGCCTCCTTCGTTGTAGAAGATGGTTCTGGGTGATCCTTCGTCTATTTCGACGGGAATCATTGCCTCCATTCCGTAGGCTAGTCGGAATGGGGATTCTCCTGTTGTAGAGTGCGGGGTTGTCCGATATGCCCATAATACCTGGGGGAGTTCATCGGCCCATGCCCCTTTGGCCTCTTGGAGTCTTCGTTTTAACCCGGCCAAGATGACTTTATTTGCGGCCTCTGCTTGTCCATTGGCTTGCGGGTGTTCGACCGATGTGAACTGCTGTTTGATTTTTAGCTCGGCCACCAAGTTCTGAAAACTTGTGTCTGTGAACTGTGTTCCATTGTCTGTTGTGATGGAGTAGGGGACTCCGAACCTCGTGACAATGTTTTTGTATAGGAATTTACGGCTTTTCTGAGCCGTAATAGTGGCTAAGGGTTCAGCCTCGATCCACTTTGTGAAGTAGTCGACCCCTACTATGAGGTACTTGACTTGCCCCGGTCCTTGTGGGAATGGGCCGAGTAGGTCGAGTCCCCACTTTGCGAAGGGCCATGGTGCGGTGATGCTTATGAGGTCTTCGGGCGGTGCTTTGTGAAAATTGGCGTGTTTTTGGCAGGGGGGGCATATTTTCACAAACTCTGCCGCGTCTCTTTGCAAGGTCGGCCAGTAGAACCCGGCTCTGACTATTTTCTTGGACAGGGCCCGGGCTCCGAGATGGTTCCCACACATGCCTTTGTGGACTTCTTCGAGGACGCTCTTTGTTTCTGTGGTCGGGACGCACCTCAGGAGGGGGTTTGAGAATCCTCTTCTGTATAATACGTCGTGGATTAACGTGTAGTTCTGGGCGTCTTTTGTAAGCCTTTTAGCTTCTTTTCTTTCGGCGGGGAGAGTTCCCGATTTCAGATAGTTGAGTATGGGGGTTATCCATCCTTGTTGTTGCCCGGATATATTTAGTATTTCTTCCTCCCTTAACACGGAGGGGGATTGTAGAGTTTCTTGGAGGAGACTTCTGTTGTTCCCTCCGGGCTTGGTGCTAGCAAGTTTTGAGAGGGCGTCTGCCCGGGCATTTTGCTCCCGGGGTATGTGCTGGATTTGTATTTCCGGGAAGTGTCGTAATTGCGCCTGTGTTTGGTCCAGGTATTTTTTCATAGTAGGGTCTTTGGCCTGGTAGCTTCCATTTACTTGTGATGTGACGACCTGGGAGTCGCTGAAGATCGTGATCCTCTTTGCTCTGACCTCTTCGGCTAGTTTTAGTCCCGCTAGTAGGGCTTCGTATTCGGCTTGGTTATTTGAGGCCTGGAACTCGAATTTTAGGGATAGCTCAATCCGTGTTCCTTGATCGCTTTCGAGTATAACACCGGCCCCGCTTCCTGTTTTGTTTGAGGATCCGTCGACATACAGATTCCATGAGAGTGGGGTTCCCGGGTTTCAGTGTATTCTGCGACGAAGTCGGCTAGGTATTGAGATTTTATGGCAGTCCGGGCTTCATAGTGGAGGTCGAACTCGGACAATTCCACCGCCCATTGTAGGATTCGTCCTGCCATGTCTGTCTTTTGTAGGATGTGTCTCATGGGTTGGTTTGTCCGGACTTTGATGGTGTGGGCTTGAAAGTAGGGGCGGAGTCTCCGAGCTGTGAACACTAGTGCATAGGCGAATTTCTCTATTTTCTGATAGTTTAATTCGGCCCCTTGTAGTGCTTTGCTTACGAAGTATATGGGGTGTTGCCCCTCCTCATTTTCTCGTATTAGTGCCGAGGCGACTGCCCGATGTCCGACCGACAGGTATAGTACGAGCTCTTCCCCTTTTAGAGGTCGGGTTAAGATTGGTGGCTGCCCGAGGAATTCCTTGAATTCTTGGAAGGCCTTTTCGCATTCCGGGGTTCAAGAGAAGGGTTTCCCTTTCTTTAGGAGTGAGTAGAGAGGGAGTGATCTTATTGCTGATCCTGCCAAGAATCTTGATAGGGCGGCTAGTCTCCCATTTAGTTGTTGTACTTCTTTGACACACGTCGGGCTTTTCATATTGAGTATTGCTTGGCATTTGTCCGGGTTTGCTTCGATGCCTCTCTGAGTCAGCATGAAGCCTAAGAGCTTCCCGGCTTCTGCGGCGAAGGTGCACTTTGTCGGGTTAAGTCTCATGTTGTGTTTCCGGAGGGTGTCGAAGATACTGCTGAGGTCGGCGATCAAGTTTCTGTCTTCTTGTGTCTTTACTAGCATGTCGTCGACGTACACCTCTAGCTGTAGCCCGATGTGTTCTGAGAACATTTTGTTCATTAGCCTCTGGTAGGTTGCCCCTGCGTTCTTCAGCCCGAAGGGCATTACTACGTAGCAGTAGTTTGCCCTTGGGGTTATGAACGAGGTCTTTTCTTGGTCGGGTCCATACATCGGGATTTGATTGTATCCCGAGTATGCATCCATGAAGGAGAGGTATCTGTAGCCCGAAGCGGCATCGACTAAGGCGTCGATGTTCGGTAGTGGATATGGATCTTTGGGGCAGGCTTTTGTTGAGATCCGTGTAGTCGACGCACATCCTCCATTTTCCATTGGGCTTCTTCACTAGGACCACGTTTGCGAGCCATAGGGGGTACTTTACTTCCCTAATGAACCCTGCATCTAGTAGTGCTTGCACTTGTTCTTCTATTGCTTGCATGCGTTCGGGCCCGAGCTTCCTGCGTCTTTGTTGGACAGGTCGGGATCCCGGGTATACTGATAGCTTATGGCACATCAGGTCGGGGCTTATGCCTGGTATATCGGAGGCTTTCCAGGCGAAGAGGTCGGAATTCTCCCTTAAGAGGGTTGTGAGTTCCTCCTTTAGGCCTGCTTCGAGGTTTGCCCCTATGTTTGTTACTTTCTCGGGTGTGTTCCCGATCTGGATCTTTTCGGTCTCTCCTTCTGGTTGTGGCCGAAGATCTTCTCGGGCTTGGACTCGCCTGAGTTCTATTGTGTTGACCTCTTTCCCTTTTAGGCTCAGGCTTTCGTTGTAGCATCGTCGTGCTAGTTTTTGGTCGCCTTTTAGGGTAGCGATTCCCTTTGCGGTAGGGAACTTCATACAGAGGTGTGGGGTCGAGACTATAGCCGCTAGTCTGTTTAGGGTTGGTCGTCCGATGAGGGCATTGTATGCTGAAGTGACGTCGACTACAATGTAGTCGATGCTTAGTGTTTTGGTTTGCTCGCCTTTTCCAAAGGTAGTGTGTAATGAGATGTATCCCAAGGGGCGGATCGGGGTATCTCCTAGTCCAAACAGGTCAGTGGGATAGGCTTTTAGCTCTTTTTCTTCGAGTCCGAGCTTGTCGAAGGCTGCTTTGAACAGGATATCTGCTGAGCTTCCTTGGTCGATCAGGGTTCGATGTAAGTTGGCGTTGGCTAGGATGATGGTGATCACCATAGGGTCGTCGTGTCCGGGTATTATTCCAAGAGCATCTTCTCGGGTAAATGAGATAGTAGGTAACTCGGGTAAGGGGCTGTCTTCTCGGACATGGTAGACTTCTTTGAGGTGTCTCTTCCGTGAGGATTTGGATGTCCCTCCCCCTGCGAAACCTCCGTTTATCATGTGTATGTGCCTTTCAGGAGTTCGCGGGGTTCGTGTTTGCTCGGCCCGATCTTCGTTATCTCCCCGTCTTCTTTTTCTGGTTTCTTCTCCTTTCTCAGCTATGTATCTGTCGAGTTTTCCCTCTCTGGCTAGCTTTTCTATAACATTCTTTAAGTCGTGGCAGTCGTTAGTAGAGTGGCCGTAGAGTCTGTGATATTCGCAGTACTCGGACCGATCTCTTCCTGCTCTCTTGTGCTTCAGAGGTTTGGGTGGTGGGATCTTCTCGGTGTGGCATACTTCTCTGTAGACGTCTACCAGGGAGACTCGGAGGGGAGTGTAGTGTATTTTCGTGGCTTGTCCGAGTTGGATTCTTCTTTCTTTTTCTGTTCCCGATCTCGATCTCGGGGCGGGTAGGTTGACTCCTTCCTGGAAGAGTCTCTCAGCTGGGAGGTTTCTTCCATGTTGATATACTTTCCTGCCCGTTCTTGTACTTCGTATAAGGAGGTCGGGTATCTTTTGGATAGGGATTGGCTAAACGGTCCTTCTTTTAGGCCGTTTGCTAGTCCCATGATGGCTGCTTCCGTGGGCAAGTGTTGTATGTCCAGGCAGGCCTTGTTGAATCGCTCCATGTACTCTCTGAGAGTTTCTTGGTTGCCTTGTTTGATCCCGAGTAGGCTGGGGCATGTTTTGCCTTGTCCTTTTGAATAGAGAACCTTGTTAAGAATTTTTTGGTCAGGTCTTCAAAGCTGGAGATTGATCCTGGTGGCAGGTTGTCGAACCACTTCATGGCTGACTTAGTGAGAGTGGTGGGGAAGGCTTTGCATCGAATCGCGTCGGAGGCGTCGACTAAGTACATTCTGCTTCTGAAATTGCTGAGGTGATGACTTGGATCGGTGGTGCCGTCGTAGAGGTCCATATCTGGTGGTTTGAAGTTTCGCGGTACCTTCTCTTTCATGATCTCTTGTGTGAAGGGATCATGGTTGCTTTCGGGAGTGGTGCCGTGTTCCGTCCGATCTTTTAGGTTGGCCTCTATCTTCCGCAGTTTTTCTTCCAATTCTCTGCGTTTGCGAGCTTCCCTTCTCAGATCCTGTTCAGTTTCCTTCTGCTTCTTTACGTCCTCTTCGAGTTGTCTCAGCCGGATTTGTTGTGCCCGAACTGTTTCCAGAATCTCCGAACTTTTTTCTCTTTCGGGATTTTGTGGATCTTTGTCTGGGGGTGATGTCTTTGGGTGATTCTGTTTGTTTCCTCCTGGAGTGCGTGGTGATAGAGGGCTGTCCGGCCGTTCTCCGGTGTCAACTTCCTCTTTCTGATGTAGCGTGGTTATTGTTGGGAGGGTCGTCCGCCATGGTAAAGGGATGACTTCCAGGTTCCCCGGCAACGGCGCCAATGTTTCGAGGGTTACCTGAAACGTGCAGCTCGGTCTTCCGGCAAGGCCCGAGGTGGTGGGTCTGAGACCCGAGCTGGTTGTGCTGAACGGCGGGGGGTTGTACCTGCAATGACACTCCGATGCTTAAGTTAGCATGGGTCCAAGCAGATATCAAGTAGAATTAGAGTATGAGTTATACCTGGGTGCTCCAGTGTATTTATAGTAGTTGGCTGCGATCATCCCTGGATAAGATATTCTTATCTTATCTTATCTTTTGGGAGATTCATCTCTATCTTTGCGGAACCGCCTTTCCCAGGCCCTTTCGGCCTTTAGGTTTTGGGCTTAGTTCCTTCTGATGGGCCTTTCTTTGGCCTGTTTGTCCGAGGTCCGACCTCGAACGTGGGCCTTGGGTCGAGGTCGGGCCTTCTATCAGCTTTACCGAGTTTGGAGAGCTCGGTCAGGGTATGAACAGGAAGTATGACCCATGTTCTAATTGAGTTCTTGTATAACTTGGAAAAGCTCTTTACTTGAACAACAACTTGAAAACATATTCTCCTGAATTTTTAATTGTTTGTATTTAACAGTATACGTGACATATAATCCCCTTATATCTGGATAATTAGGATTCTTGTGGCATATAAACTGGAATTTGATCATCACCCTTTAATTGGAATTAATTGACCAAGGATTTGGTAGTTAATGAATTTTAGAGGAGACTAGGAAGGTCTAAGGAATTAGGGTCTAGTCACGTATAGTTTGCCATGAATTAAATCTTGCATGACTAAAATAGTTAGTATGAAAAGTCAATCTAGAAAATAGATAACTCTGAAGCCTTAACTATTTTCTCCCATATTTTATTCCCAACTTATTCACCTGCTGCCTTCAAACTCTTAATTTACTGTTTAATGCTCTTTGAACATCCAACACTCTTTTCTGTTTGCCTAACTAAGTGGTTTAACCAACCATTGTTGCTTGATCCATCAATCCTCGTGGGATCGACCCTCACTCACCTGAGGTATTACTTGGTACGACCCAGTGCTCTTGCCGATGTGGCTTTTGACACTTTTAGTTGCTTTTCTTAGCAACTTTATTTAGGAAAAACAAAATGCTTTCGAACTCTTTGAAGTCGACTTTTCGGGTGGCCTTCTGAGTTTTTATAGTAGCTTCGCTTCTCTTGGTTTGTTTGTTTGCAATCTTTTGGAACTTCCAAGAATCTTAAGAGTGTTGGAGCTTTTGTTGTCCGACCTCTTTTTTGATTTCCTTTGTGTTTGTTTATTTTCTACTTTAGTCGAAGTGACCTTTGAGACTAGCTTTGTCTGATTATTCTTTTTAATATTCTCATAAAATACTTGTAAAACCGATTTGGGTGAGGCCGTGGCTTTTTGGGTCGAGCTGCGTCCCTTCTAGCGCACGCCTTCTGCTGGTTGACTTCTCTTCACACTTTATCAAGTTATTTCTAGTAATCCATTTTTAGTTGGACCTCGCCGAGTCTCTTTTTATGGATTAATTTTTATAACTTTTTAGCTTTAATCGGCTTGGGCCGACTTCTTCATGTCGGTCCCTTCTAAATTATTTCTAGTAATCCATTTTTGATAAGAGCTGGCCAGGCCTCTTTCTATGGATTACTTTTTGTAACTTTGTCGCTTTGATCAGTCTGGTCTGACTTTTTCATGTCGGTCCGTTCTAAGTTATTTTTAGCAATCCATTTTTTCTTAGACCTCGTCAGGCCTTTTTCTATGGATTACTTTTTTATAACTTTTGTCGCTTTGGTCGATTGGTCTGACTTTTTTATGTCGATCCTTCCCAAGTTATTTTAAGCAACCCATTTTTTCTCAGACCCTGTCGGGCCTCTTTCTATGGATTACTTTTTACAACTTCTTGCATTATTCTGTTTTTGTCACTTTTCATCTTCCCGATTTTGTCGTGATCGGACGGTGATTTTGGTTTTCACCTTGCCGACCTGTAACTTTATCGTGATCGGGTAGTGAATTTAGTTTTCACCTTGCCGATCTATAGCTTTGTCGTGATCGGGTGACGATTTTTTGCGTTCAGATTAATGGGTCTTGGTAAAGAGACTTTGTAGAAAATCTGAAAAACTTTATTCAAATAGAAAAATAGACATATAGGCAAGAATATATACATGTGGGTGTTTACCCTTCTAAATTAGGTAATTTTGCAGATCTTGGCTTGGTGCCTCGTTTAAAAAACCTTTTTTCAAGAAAAAGACTGCACTTTGTCCTAAGATCTTTTATTACCTCTTAACTATAATACCTTCTTAGGTTATAGGCGTGCCATGACCTTGGTAGCTCTCGCCCTTCGAGTTCGGACACCCTGCAGTAGCCTTTTCCTATTACCTCTGTAACTCGATAGGGTCCTTTCTAGTTAGCTGCTACCTTTTCTTCTCCTGGTCGACCTGTTCCGATGTTATTTCAGATTAGGATGAGATCGTTGTTGGCAAAACTTCGTTGTATTACCTTCCAATTATATCTTGAGGCCATGCGGTGCTTTAACGCCTCCTCCCTGATCCGAGCTCTTTCCCGAATTTCTGGAAGTAGGTCGAGCTCTTCCCTTTGAAGTTGGGAGTTGGCCTCTTCAATGTAGAAGATCGTTCTGGGGGACCCTTCTTCGACTTCCACTGGGATCATTGCCTCCATCCATAAGCTAGTCGGAAGGGTGATTCCCTCGTCGTAGAGTGTGGAGTTGTCCGATATACCCATAGGACTTGTGGGAGTTCTTCAGCACAGGCTCCTTTTGCATCCTGTAGTCTCCATTTTAGCCCAGCTAGTATGAATTTGTTGGCAGCTTCTGCTTGTCTATTAGCTTGGGGGTATTCTAGGGATGTGAATTGGGGCTTTATTTTCATGTCAGCTACCAACTTCCTGGAACCCGCGTCTATAAACTGAGTGCCATTGTCTGTGGTGATGGAGTGGGGAACCCTAAACCTTGTGACAATATTTCTATATAAGAACTTCCGACTTCTTTGAGCAGTGGCATTAGCTAGGGGCTCTGCCTCAATCTATTTTGTGAAGTAATGGACCCCTACAATGAGGAACTTGACTTGTCCTGATCCTTAGGGAAAGTGTCCCAGGAGGTCGAGTCCCCACTTTGCAAACGGCCAAGGTGATGTTACGCTAATGAGCTCCTCTGGTGGGGTGATGTGGTAGTTAGCATGTTTCTGACATGGTGGACATGTCTTTACGAACTCTGTTGCTTCCTTTTGTAAAGTTGGCCAAAAGAATCCGGCTCGAAGTACTTTTTTGGAGAGAGCTCGTGCTCTGAGATGGTTGCCATATATGCCACTGTGTATTTCTTTCAAGACCTCTCTTATGTTGGAGGTCGGCACACATTTTAATAGGGGTGTCGAGATCCCTCTTTTGTATAGAGTGTTGTTTATGATGGTGTAGTATTGTGCTTCTCGTCTTAGTCTCTTTGCCTCCTTCTTATCTGTAGGGAGTGTCTCCGATTTGAGGTAGTTGATTATGGGGGTCATCCATCCAGGATCCTGTCCTGATATGGCTAGGATTCTTTCTTCCTCTGAACTTGACAGACTCTATAGTATTTCTGATGAGCGGATAATTTATACGCTTTTTGGCATTGTTTTTATATAGTTTTTAGTAAGTTTGAGCTACTTTTAGGGATGTTTTCATTAGTTTTTATGTTAAATTCACATTTCTGGACTTTACTATGAGTTTGTGTGTTTTTCTGTGATTTCAGGTAAATTCTGACTGAAATTGAGGGATTTGAGCAAAACTCTGAAAAAGGCTGACAAAAGGACTGCTGATGCTGTTGGATTCTGACCTCCCTGCACTCGAAATGGATTTTCTGGAGCTACAGAACTCTAAATGGCGCGCTCTCAACGGCGTTGGAAAGTAGACATCCAGGGCTTTCCAGCAATATATAATAGTCCATACTTTATTCGAAGAATGACGACGCAACTTGGCGTTGAACGCCAAGTACACACTCCTTTCTGGAGTTAAACGCCAGAAAAACGTCATAATTCGGAGTTGAACGCCCAAAGCACATCATAACTCGAAATTCAACTCCAAGAGAAGCCTCAGCTCGTGGATAGATCAAGCTCAGCCCAAGCATACACCAAGTGGGCCCCGGAAGTGGATTTATGCATCAATTACTTACTCATGTAAACCCTAGGAGCTAGTTTATTATAAATAGGCTGATTCACTAATGTATTAGTTATCTTTTGACCATCTTTTGACCACTTTAAACTCTTTATTCATTCGGTCACTTGATCATGGAGAGGGCTGGCCATTCGGCCATGCCTGAACCTTTTGCTTATGTATTTTCAACGGTGGAGTTTCTGCACACCATAGATTAAGGGTGTGGAGCTCTGCTGTACCTCAAAGATTAATGAAGTTCTATTTTCTTTTATTCAATTCTCTATCTTATTCTTATTCCAAGATATTCATTCGTACTCAAGAACATGATGAATGTGATGAGCTAATAACTCTCATCATCATCCTCACTCATGAACGCACGTGATTGACAACCACTTACGTTCTACATGCAAAGAAGCTTGAATGTGTATCTCTTAGATTCCCCAACAGAATCTTCGTGGTATAAGCTAGATAGATGGCGGCATTCATCTGGATCCGGAAAGTCCAACCTTGTCTGTGGTGTTCCGAGTAGGATTCCGTTCATGAATGACTGTGACGTGCTTCAAACTTTAACCTGCTGGGCGTTAGTGACAAACGCAAAAGAGGGATTCTATTCCAGTAGGAGCGGGAACCAACCGGTGATTGGCCGTACTGTGACAGAGTGCGTGCATTAGCTTTCACTGCGAGGATGGGATGTAGCTATCAACCATGGGTGATGCCTCCAGACTGGTTAGCTGTGCGAGTGACAGCCGTGCAGGTTATTTCCCCGAGAGGAATGAAAGTAGCCACAGTTGATAGTGAACCCCTATACAATGCTTGCCATGGAAAGGAGTAAGAAGGATTGAGTAGAAGCAATGGGAAGGCAGGCGTCCGAGAGCTCTACAGCATCTCCATTCCTCTTATCTGAAATTCCCACCAATAAATCTGCATAAGTATTTCTATCCCTTTTATTATTCCTTTTTATTAAAACAATCCAATTATCACTATTACAAATGTTTAATCCGCCTAACTGAGATTTGCAAGGTGACCATAGCTTGCTTCATACCAACAATCTCTGTGGATTCGACCCTTACTCACGTAAGGTTATTACTTGGACGACCCAGTACACTTGCTGGTTAGTTGAACGGAGTTGTGACTTCAAATAAGGACAATTATTGAATAAATCCAATTACAATGAATTAGATCAAAGAATAGTGATCACAATTTCGTCCACCAAGTTTTTGGCGCCGTTGCCGGGGATTGTTCGAGTATGGACAACTGACGGTTCATCTTGTTGCTCAGATTAGGTAATTTTCTTTTCAAAAATCTTTTTCAAAATTTTTCTTTTAAATTTTTTCGTTTTTCTTCACATTATTTTCGAAAAAATAATAATAAAAATACAAAAAAAATTAGAAAATCATAAAAATCAAAAATATTTTTTGTGTCTTGTTTGAGTCTTGTGTTAATTTTTAAGTTTGGTGTCAATTGCATGCTTTTAAAATTTTTCTTGCATTTTTCGAAAATCTCATACATTCATAGTGTTCTTCATGATCTTCAAGTTGTTCTTGATAAGTCCTCTTGTTTGATCTTGATGATTTCTTGTTTTGTGTCTTTTCTTGTTTTTCTTGTGCATTTTTGCATTCATATTTTCCATGCATTAAAGATTTCTAAGTTTGGTGTCTTGCATGTTTTCTTTGCATAAAAAATTTTTCAAAATTATGTTCTTGATGTTCATCATGATCTTCAAAGTGTTCTTGGTGTTCATCTTGACATTCATAGCATTCTTGCATGCATCTTGTGTCTTGATCCAAAATTTTCATGTTTTGGGTCATTTTTTGTGTTTTTCTTTAAAAATTTAAAAAAAAATATATCTTTTCCTTATTTCTCTCCAAAATTTCGAAATTTTGGGTTGACTTGGTCAAAATTTTTAAAATTAGTTGTTTCTTACAAGTCAAGTCAAAATTTCAATTTTAAAAATCTTATCTTTTCAAAATCTTTTTCAAAATCATATCTTTTTCAAAATTTTTTTTTATTTATTTTCGAAAATTTCAAAAATATTTTTCAAATATTTTCAAAATCTTTTTCTTATCTTTATATGTAATTTTCGAAAATTCACTAATAATTAATGTGATTGGTTCAAAAATTTGAAGTTTGTTACTTTCTTGTTAAGAAAGGTTCAATCTTTAAGTTCTAGAATCTTATCTTGTAGTTTCTTGTTAGTGAAGTAAATAATTTTTAAATTTTTGAATTAAATCTTTTTATCTTTTATGTTATCTTTTTCAAAAACTTTATCTTTTTTCAAAATTTGATTTTAAAATATCTTATCCAACTTACTATCTTCTTATCTTTTTCAAATTTGATTTCAAATCTTTTTCAATCAACTAACTAACCTTTTGTTTGTTTCCTATCTTTTTCAAAACCACCTAACTACTTCTCTCTCTTCTATTCTCGAAAATATCTCTCTCTTTTTCAAAAAGTTCTTTTTAATTAATTAATTGTTTCATGTTTTAATTTTAATTACATTTTATCTCTAATTTTCGAAAATCACTAACTCCTTTTCAAAATTATTTTCGAAATTTCTCTTCTCTCTTCCTCTTCTATTTAATTATTTAATTACTAACACTTCTCTTCACCCCTCTTCATCAAAAATCCGAATCCATTCCTCTTCTTCTACCCCTTTCTTTTTCTACTAACATAAAGGAATCTCTATACTGTGACATAGAGGATTCCTTCTTTCTTTTTTTGTGTTCCCTTTTCTTTCATATGAGCAGGAACAGGGACAAAGGCACTCTTGTTGAAGTTGATCCAGAACCTGAAAGGACTCTGAAGAGAAAATTAAAAGAAGCTAAATTACAACAATCCAGAAGCAACCTTTTAGAAAATTTCGAACAAGAGGAAGAGATGGCCGAAAATAATAATGATAATGCAAGGAGAATGCTTGGTGACTTCACAAAGCCAACATCCAAGTTTGATGGAAGAAGCATCTCCATTCCTGCCATTGGAGCCAATAACTTTGAGCTTAAGCCTCAACTAGTTGCATTAATGCAACAAAACTGCAAGTTTTATGGACTTCCATCTGAAGATCCTTATCAGTTTTTAACTGAGTTCTTGCAGATCTGTGACACTGTAAAGACAAATGGAGTTAATCCTGAAGTCTACAGACTCTTGCTTTTCCCTTTTGCTGTAAGAGACAGAGCTAGAGTATGGTTGGATTCACAACCCAAGGATAGCCTGGACTCATGGGATAAGCTTGTCACTGCATTCTTAGACAAGTTCTTTCCTCCTCAAAAGCTGAGCAAGCTGAGAGTGGATGTTCAAACCTTCAAACAAAAAGATGGTGAATCCCTCTATGAAGCTTGGGAAAGATACAAGCAGCTGACCAAGAGATGTCCATCTGACATGTTTTCTGAATGGACCATATTAGATATATTCTATTATGGTCTCTCTGAATTTTCGAAAATATCATTGGACCACTCTGCAGGTGGATCTATTCACCTGAAGAAAATGCCTGAAGAGGCTCAAGAACTCATTGACATGGTTGCAAACAACCAGTTTATGTACACCTCTGAGAGGAATTCCGTGAACAATGGGGTACCTCAGAAGAAAGGAGTTCTTGAAATTGATGCTCTGAATGCCATATTGGCTCAGAACAAAATGTTGACTCAACAGGTCAACATGATCTCTCAGAATCTGAATGGATTGCAACATGCATCCAATAGTACTAGAGAGGTAGCTTCTGAAGAAGCTTATGATCCTGAAAACCCTGCCATGGCAGAAGTTAATTACTTAGGTGAACCTTATGGAAACACCTATAACTCATCATGGAGAAATCATCCAAATTTCTCCTGGAAGGATCAACAAAAACCCCATCAAGGTTTTAACAATGGTGGACGTGCAAGGCTGAATAATAGTAAGCCATATCCATCATCTTCTCAGCAACAGACAGAGAACTCTGAACAAAACAATTCTAATTTAGCCAACATAGTCTCTGATCTGTCAAAGGACACTTTCAGTTTCATGAATGAAACCAGATCTTCCATTAGAAATCTGGAAGCACAAGTGGGCCAGCTGAGTAAGAAAGTTATTGAAACTCCTCCCAGTATTCTCCCAAGCAATACAGAAGAGAATCCAAAAGGAGAGTGCAAGGCCATTGATTTAATCAAAGTGACCGAATGCACTAGGGAGGAGGAGGACGAAAATCCTAGTGAGGAAGACCTCCTGGGATGTCCCTCAAGCAAGAAGGAGTTTCCTATTAAGGATCCAGAGGAATCTGAGGCTCATCTAGAGACCATAGAGATCCCATTAAATCTCCTTCTGCCATTCATGAGCTCTGAAGAAAATTCATCCTCTGAAGAGGATGAAGATGTGATTGGAGAGCAAGCTGCTCTATATTTAGGAGCTATCATGAAGCTGAATGCCAAACTGTTTGGTAATGAGACTTGGGAAAGTAAACCTCCCTTACTCATTAGTGAACTAGACACTTGGATTCAGAAAACTCTACCTCAAAAGAAACAAGATCCTGGCAAGTTCTTAATACCTTGCACCATTAGCACCATGAGCTTTGAAAAAGCTCTATGTGATCTTGGGTCAGGGATAAATCTTATGCCACTCTCTGTGATGGAGAAGCTGGGAATCATTGAGGTACAACCTGCCTTGTTCTCATTACAATTGGCAGATAAGTCCATAAGACAAGCTTATGGGTTAGTAGAGGACGTGCTAGTAAAGGTTGAAGGCCTTTACATCCCTACTGATTTCATAATCCTAGACACTAGGAAGGAAGATGATGAATGCATCATCCTAGGAAGACCTTTCCTAGCCACAGCAGGAGCTGTGATAGATGTCAACAGAGGTGAATTAGTCCTTCAATTGAATGGAGAATATCTTGTGTATCAAGCACATGGCTATCCCTCTGTGACAAAAGAGAGCAAGCATGAAGAGCTTCTCTCAGTTCAGAGTCAAGAAGAGCCCACACAGTCAAACTCTAAGTTTGGTGTTGTGAGGCCACAACCAAACTCTAAGTTTGGTGTCCAAACCCCATATCCAAACTCTAAGTTTGGTGTTGGGAATACCACACTTAAATTGACCTGATCACCTTGTGGCTCCATGAGAGCCACTGTCAAGCTATTGACATTAAAGAAGCGCTTGTTGGGAGGCAACCCAATTTTATTCATCTAATTTTATTTTATTTTGTTTCTTTGTTATTTTTATGTTTTATTAGGTACATGATCATGAGGAGTCACGAAAAAATCAAAAAAATTAAAAACAGAGTCAAAAACAGAAGAAAAAACTTTTCACCCTGGAGGCGCACGGGCTGGCGTTCAACGCCCAGAAGGAGCATCTTTCTGGCGTTCAACGCCAGAACAGAGCATCTTTCTGGCGTTGAACGCCCAAAACAAGCAACAACCTGGCGTTTAACGCCAGGATGCACACACAGAGGACAATCTGGCGCTGAACGCCAGAAACAAGCATGAAACTGGCGTTCAACGCCAGAAACGTGCATAACATGGGCGTTTAACGCCCAGAACTAGCATCAATGGGCGTTTGAACGCCAGAATGATGCATCAAGGCATGTTACATGCCTATATGGTGAAGGAATGGTATTTGTTTTTACCTCAGGATCTGTGGACCCCACAGGATCCCCACCTACCACATTTCTTTTAATCCTAATCACACTCTTCTAATCCAAATCTCATTCTCAATGTCACACTTCCCAAAAACCTTCACCTATCACCTCAATTCCTCTTCCCAATTACCCCATTCACCATTCACATCATCCTCCTCTTCCCCATACACCCCACCTACCCCCACTACTTTCAAATTCAATTTCCCACCCTTTCCCACCCAATATGGCCGAACCTATACCCTCCCCTCTCCCTATAAATACCCTTCTTTTCTTTTACATTTCCACACAACTCAAACCCACATTCTCCCACATAGCCGAACCCTCTCTTCTCCCTCTCTACCATATTTTCTTCTTCTTCTTCTACTCTTCTTTTCTTTTTTTGCTTGGGGACAAGCAAATTTTAAGTTTGGTGTGGTAAAAAGCCTAAGCTTTTTGATTTTCATTCACCATCAATGGCACCCAAGACCGGAATTTCCTCAAGAAAAGGGAAAGGGAAAGCAAAAGCTTCCACTTCCGAGTCATGGGAGAAAGAGAGATTTATCTCCAAAAGCCATCAAGACCACTTCTATGATGTTGTGGCAAAGAAGAGGGTGATCCCTGAGGTCCCTTTCAAGCTCAAGAAAAATGAGTATCCGGAGATCCGACATGAAATTCAAAGAAGAGGTTGGGAAGTCTTAGCCAACCCCATGCAACAAGTCGGAATTCTCATGGTTCAAGAGTTCTATGCCAATGCATGGATCACTAGAAACCATGACCAAAGTATGAACCCAAGCCCAAAGAATTATCTCACAATGGTTAGGGGAAAATACTTGGATTTCAGTCCGGAAAATGTGAGGTTGGCGTTTCATTTGCCTATGATGCAAGGTGATGAACACCCCTACACAAGAAGGGTCAACTTTAACCAAAGGTTGGACCAAGTCCTTATGGACATATGTGTGGAAGGCGCCCAATGGAGAGTAGACTCCAAAGGCAAGCCAATCCAACTAAGAAGACTGGACCTCAAGCCTGTAGCTAGAGGATGGTTGGAGTTCATTCAAAGATCCATCATCCCTACAAGCAACCGATCTGAAGTTACTGTGGATCGGGCCATCATGGTTCATAGCATCATGATTGGTGAAGAAGTAGAGGTTCATGAAGTCATAGCCAATGAACTCTACAAAATAGCTGACAAGCCTTCATACATGGCACGGCTAGCATTCCCTCACCTCATATGCCATCTATGTTATTCAGCTGGAGTTATCATAGATGGAGATGTCTCCATTGAAGAAGACAAGCCCATCACCAAGAAAAGGATGGAGCAAACAAGGGAAGCTCCTCACGGCCTCCAAGAAGAACATGAGGAAGTGCATCATCAACAAATGCCTCAAATGCACTTTCCTCCAACAACTATTGGGAGCAACTTAGCACCTCCTTGGAAGATTTGAGCCATAATGTGGAACAACTAAGGGTGGAAAACCATGAACACGCCCTCACTCTTCAAAAAATAAGAGAAGATCAAAGAGCAATGAGGGAGGAGCAACAAAGGCAAGGAAGGGACATAGAAGAGTTGAAGAACATCATTGGTCCTTCAAGAAGAAGACGCCACTAGAGGTGGATTCATTCCTTGTTCTTTATTTCTTTCTGTTTTCGGTTTTTAAATATTGTGTTTATCTATATTTTGTGTCTTTATTTCATGATCATTAGTATGTAACCATGCCTTAAAACTATGAATAAAATCCATCAGTCCTTCACCTCTCTTAAAAGAAAAATGTTTTAATTCAAAAGAACAAGAAGTACATAATTTTCGAAATTATTATTGAATTTAGTTTAATTATATTGATGTGGTGACAATGCTTTTGTTTTCTGAATGAATAAATGAACAGTGCATATGTCTTTGGATCTTGTTGTTTATGAGTGTTAAAATTGTTGGTTCTTGAAAGAATGATGAACAAAGAGACATGTTATTGATGATCTGAAAAATATCATGGAATTGATTCTTGAAGCAAGAAAAAGCAGCAAAAAAAAAAAAAAAAAAAAAAAAAGAGGCGAAAATTCCAAAGCAAGGATCCAAGGCTTTGAGCATCAATGGATAGGAGGGCCCAAGGAAATTTAAATCCAGGCCTAAGCGGCTAAACCAAGCTGTCCCTAACCATGTGCTTGTGTCATGAAGGTCCAAGTGAAAAGCTTGAGACTGAGTGGTTAAAGTCGTGATCCAAAGCAAAAAGAGTGTGCTTAAGAGCTCTGGACACCACTAATTGGGGACTTTAGCAAAGCTAAGTCACAATCTGAAAAGGTTCACCCAGTTATGTGTCTGTGGCATTTGTGTATCTGGTGGTAATACTGGAAGACAAAATGCTTAGGGCCACAGCCAAGACTCATGAGTAGCTGTGTTCAAGAATCAACATGCTTAACTAAGAAAGTCAATAACACTATCCAAAATTCTAAGTTCCTAGAGATGCCAATCACTCTGAACTTCAAAGGAAAAAGTGAGATGCCAAAATTGTTCAGAAGCAAAAAGCTACAAGTCCCGCTCATGTAATTAAATTAATATTCAGTGATATTTTGGACCCTATAGTATATTCTCTTCTTTTTATCCTATTTGATTTTCAGTTGCTTGGGGACAAGCAACAATTTAAGTTTGGTGTTGTGATGAGCGGATAATTTATACGCTTTTTGGCATTGTTTTTATATAGTTTTTAGTAAGTTTGAGCTACTTTTAGGGATGTTTTCATTAGTTTTTATGTTAAATTCACATTTCTGGACTTTACTATGAGTTTGTGTGTTTTTCTGTGATTTCAGGTAAATTCTGACTGAAATTGAGGGATTTGAGCAAAACTCTGAAAAAGGCTGACAAAAGGACTGCTGATGCTGTTGGATTCTGACCTCCCTGCACTCGAAATGGATTTTCTGGAGCTACAGAACTCTAAATGGCGCGCTCTCAACGGCGTTGGAAAGTAGACATCCAGGGCTTTCCAGCAATATATAATAGTCCATACTTTATTCGAAGAATGACGACGCAACTTGGCGTTGAACGCCAAGTACACACTCCTTTCTGGAGTTAAACGCCAGAAAAACGTCATAATCCGGAGTTGAACGCCCAAAGCACATCATAACTCGAAATTCAACTCCAAGAGAAGCCTCAGCTCGTGGATAGATCAAGCTCAGCCCAAGCATACACCAAGTGGGCCCCGGAAGTGGATTTATGCATCAATTACTTACTCATGTAAACCCTAGGAGCTAGTTTATTATAAATAGGCTGATTCACTAATGTATTAGTTATCTTTTGACCATCTTTTGACCACTTTAAACTCTTTATTCATTCGGTCACTTGATCATGGAGAGGGCTGGCCATTCGGCCATGCCTGAACCTTTTGCTTATGTATTTTCAACGGTGGAGTTTCTGCACACCATAGATTAAGGGTGTGGAGCTCTGCTGTACCTCAAAGATTAATGAAGTTCTATTTTCTTTTATTCAATTCTCTATCTTATTCTTATTCCAAGATATTCATTCGTACTCAAGAACATGATGAATGTGATGAGCTAATAACTCTCATCATCATCCTCACTCATGAACGCACGTGATTGACAACCACTTACGTTCTACATGCAAAGAAGCTTGAATGTGTATCTCTTAGATTCCCCAACAGAATCTTCGTGGTATAAGCTAGATAGATGGCGGCATTCATCTGGATCCGGAAAGTCCAACCTTGTCTGTGGTGTTCCGAGTAGGATCCTGGGAATCCGGAAAGTCTCACCTTGTCTGTGGTGTTCCGAGTAGGATTCCGTTCATGAATGACTGTGACGTGCTTCAAACTTTAACCTGCTGGGCATTAGTGACAAACGCAAAAGAGGGATTCTATTCCAGTAGGAGCGGGAACCAACCGGTGATTGGCCGTACTGTGACAGAGTGCGTGCATTAGCTTTCACTGCGAGGATGGGATGTAGCTATCAACCATGGGTGATGCCTCCAGACTGGTTAGCTGTGCGAGTGACAGCCGTGCAGGTTATTTCCCCGAGAGGAATGAAAGTAGCCACAGTTGATAGTGAACCCCTATACAAAGCTTGCCATGGAAAGGAGTAAGAAGGATTGAGTAGAAGCAATGGGAAGGCAGGCGTCCGAGAGCTCTACAGCATCTCCATTCCTCTTATCTGAAATTCCCACCAATAAATCTGCATAAGTATTTCTATCCCTTTTATTATTCCTTTTTATTAAAACAATCCAATTATCACTATTACAAATGTTTAATCCGCCTAACTGAGATTTGCAAGGTGACCATAGCTTGCTTCATACCAACAATCTCTGTGGATTCGACCCTTACTCACGTAAGGTTATTACTTGGACGACCCAGTACACTTGCTGGTTAGTTGAACGGAGTTGTGACTTCAAATAAGGACAATTATTGAATAAATCCAATTACAATGAATCAGATCAAAGAATAGTGATCACAATTTCGTCCACCAATTTCCTAGATGAGGCTTCTATTATTGCCCCCTGGTTTGGTGCTGGCAAGTTTTGAGAGTGCATCAGCTCGAGCATTCTGTTCCCGAGATATATGGCAGACCTCATATTCCCCGAGTTGTCCGAGATGTTCCCTGGTTTTGTCCAGGTACTTTTTCATGGTGGGATCTTTAGCTTGGTAGCTTCCTTCTATTTGTGAGATGACTACTTGTGAATTGCTGAAGATGATAAGCTTTTGACCTCCCACCTCCTTAGCCAGCCTCAAACCAGCTAGTAATGCCTCGTATTTGGCCTGGTTGTTTGAAGCAGGGAACTCGAATTTTAGGGAGAGTTCAATTTGGGTTCCCTGGTCACTTTTTATTATCACCCCCGCACCACTCCCGGTTTTGTTTGAAGAGCTGTCTACATAAAGATTCCATTTTATAGGAGTTCCCGGGGTGTCGGTGTAATCAGCGATGAAGTCAGCCAAATATTGTGACTTGATGGCCGTCCGAGCTTCATATTGCAGATCGAATTCAGATAGCTCAACTGCCAACTGTAGAATTCTTCTAGCTAAGTCTGTCTTCTGTAAAATGCCTTTTATGGGATGGTTGGTCTGGACCTTGATGGTGTGAGCTTGAAAATACGAGCAAAGTCGTCGAGATGTTAGTATGAAAGCGTAGGCAAACTTTTCTATCTTTTGATAGTTTAGTTCGGTCCCTTGTAGGGCTTTGCTGATAAAGTAGATGGGTTGTTGCCCACTCCCATCTTCTCTGACTAGTGTTGAGGCTATTGCCCGATTTCCTACTGCGAGGTTCAACACAAGTGGTTCTCCTTCCCTTGGTCGAGTTAGAATAGGTGGTTGTCCCAGGAACCTTTTGAAATCCTGGAAAGCTTGCTCGCACTCCGTTGTCCATTCAAACCACTTTCCCTTCCTTAATGTGGCGTAGAAGGGGAGAGATCTTTTGGCCGATCTGGTTAGAAATCTGGACAAGGCTGCCAATCTTCCGTTGAGTTGTTGTACCTTTTTGACACAGGTCGGACTCTTCATGTCCAGTATGGCCTGGCATTTATCCAGGTTCTCCTCAATTCCTCGTTGTGTTAGCAGGAAACCCAGAAATTTGCCAGCTTCTACTGCAAAGGTACACTTTGCAAGGTTAAGTCGTATGTCATGCCTTCTTATGGTGTCGAACAATTAGGCGAGGTCGGACAATAACGACTCCTCATTTTGTGTTTTTACCAGCATGTCGTCTACATATACCTCCATAAGTTTCCCGATACAGTTTGCGAAGACTTTGTTCATTAATCTTTGGTAGGTAGCTCCTGCATTTTTGAGTCCGAATGGCATGATGACATAATAGTAATTTGCTTTTGGAGTTAGGAATGAGGTCTTTTCCTGATCAGGTGGATACATTGGGATTTGATTTGTATCCTAAATAAACGTCCATGAACGAGAGGTACTTGTATCCAGAGGAGGCATCCACTAGAGTGTCAATATTTGGGAGTGGATAGGGATCTTTTGGGCAAGCTTTATTGAGATCAGTGTAGTCGGTACACATCCGCCATTTCCCATTAGTATGAGGTCTATGCCCGGCATGTCTGCGGCCTTTCATGCAAAGAGGTCGACATTGTTCCTTAGGAACTGAATCAGAGGCTCCTTTACATCTCTATTTAAGGTTGCCCTAATTTTTGTTGTTTTGTTCGGGGTGTCTCTGATCTGAACTTCTTCGATCTCGCCCTCAGGTTGCGGACGAAGTTCTTCCCGACCTCGAACTCCACCGAGCTTGATGGTGTGGATTTCTTCTCTTTTGCCCCTGAGGTTCAGACTTTTGTTGCAACAGCGTCGCGCTATTTTCTGGTCTCCTTTTATCATAGTGATCCCCTCTAGAGTTGGAAACTTCATGCATAGATGTGGAGTTAAAACTACTGCTGCAAGCTGATTCAATGTTGCCCGACCTATCAGGGCATTGTAGGCTGAGCTTACATCGACTATAATGTAGTCTATGTTGAGTGTCCTTGATCGGGTTCCTTTTCCGAAGGTTGTGTGTAATGAGATGTATCCAAGAGGTTGGATGGGAGTGTCTCCTACTCCAAACAAGCTGTTTGGATATGCTCCGAGCTCTTTCTCCTGGAGGCCGAGTTTATCGAAGGCAGGTTTAAACAAGATATCCGCTGAGCTTCCTTGGTCCACCAGTGTGCGGTAGAGGTTAGCATTGGCCAATATAATGGTGATGACCATAGGATCATCGTATCCTGAGATTAAGCCTGCCGTGTCTTCTTGGGTGAAAGTAATAGTAGGAAGGTCGGGTGATCTTTCTCCTCCCTCGACATGATATACTTCTTTAAGGTGCCTTTTGCGAGATGATTTTGAGATCCTCCCTCCTGCAAATCCTCTGTTTATCATATGAACGTGTCTCTCCGGGGTGCGAGGTGGTCGTTCTCCTCGTCCGACCTCTTCCTCCCTTCTTCTTTTTTGAGGCTCATCCAATTTGTCGGCTAAATACCGATATAGTCGTCCTTCTCAAACCGATTTCTCAATAACATCTTTTATGTCGAAGCACTCATTGGTAGGATGTCCATAGATTCGGTGATATTCACAGTATTCTATCCGATTTCCTCCTCCTTTCTTGCTTGAGTGGGCGAAGTGGTGGGATCTTCTCGGTATGGCATACTTCTCGGTAAACATCCACGAGAGACACGCAAATAGGGGTGTAGTTATTGTATTTTTTAGGCTTCTCGCTGTATTGATCTTCTTTTTTCTTGGACTCTTTGTCCTTATCCCGGGAGGAGTAGGAGAATCCGGATTTTGTGGTCTCTCCTAGTCGAGAGTTTTCCTCTATTTTGATATACTTCTCAGCTCATTCCTGCACTTCTTTCTGAGATGTTGGATGTTTCTTTAATATGTAGTGACTAAAAGGTCCTTCTTGTAAGCCATTGATGAGACCCATAATGGCTGCTTCCGTTGGTAAGCTTTGTATGTCCAGGCATGCTTTGTTGAACCTCTCCATGTAGTTGCGAAGGCTCTCCCGATCTCCTTGCTTGATCCCTAATAAGCTCGGTGCATGTTTGGCTTTGTCTTTTTGGATTGAGAATCTGGCGGGAATTTGTTGGCTAAGTCATCAAAGCTTGTGATGGATCTAGGAGGCAAACTGTCGAACCACTTAATTGCCGTCTTTGTTAGAGTAGTTAGGAAGGCTTTGCAACGAATGGTGTCTGAGGCGTCGATGAGATATATTCTACTTCTGAAGTTACTGAGGTGATGGCTTGGATCCGATGTGCAGTCGTACGGGGTCATGTCGAGAGCCTTGAAGTCCTTTGGGACTTTGGCTTTCATGATCTCTTTGGTGAATGGGTTTTGATATTTGTGGGAGCTATCTTCGGGATTAGGCTGGATGGTTTTTGTTTTAAGGTCGGCTTCGAGCTTTAGGAGCTTGTCCTCTAATTTTCGGCGTTGCCTAGTTTCCCTCTGAAGGTCCCTCTCGGCTTCCCGTTGATGCTCGGCCTCTTTTTCGAGCTATTTGAGGCGATCTTGTTGAGCTTGAAGCGCCTCCATGATTTCTATACTTGGCAAATTCTTGTCTTTGTTTGGTTGAAAAGTATCCTTTGGAGTAGTGTCCGCATTCTTATGCGGCGTCCTGTTTTCTACATCAGAGTTGTGTCGTTGTCAAGGTTGTCCGCCATGATGATGGGATGACTTCCAGGTCCTCGGCAACGGTGCCAATGTTTCGAGGGTTACCTGAAACTGTAGGTCGATCTCGGATGAGATCTGTGGTGGTGGTTGGAGTTGATGTGTCCGACTTGTTAGACTTGATGGTGCAGCTGATCCTTCGTCACCGGAGTAGTGGTACCTGCAAGAGATTCCGATGCTTAAGTTAGCACGTGTTTTAGGTAGGTTTTTAGTAGAATCAAAATATGAGTTATACATGGGTGCTCCAGCGTATTAATAATGGTGTAGAGTGACCTTTCTAGAGATAAGATAGTTTATCATATCTTTATCTTTGAGTGAAGTCATCTTATCTTTTTAGGGGAACCGCCTTATCTTTCTAGGCTTTGGTTGCCTTTAGATTTGGGCTGTGTTCTTTTGTTTGGGCCTTCTTAGGCCTTTGTAGTAATTTGGCCGAACTCTTTGGGAAGAGGTCGGGTGATCCTGACCTGAAGAGGTCGATCGACTTTGTCTTCTATCAGCTCGGGTCAAACAACTCGACCCAGGGCATGAACAGTTTGGTTATCTAACCACCTCTTTGCTTGATTTCTTACAGCAAAGGAAAAGAGTAGCAGTCTATAGACATCTTGATCTACTCCTTCAGTGTGTATTGTGTCAATAATTTGTAAAAGGTTTGCCAGGAACTCAGTAGGCTCTTCCTGTAGAAGTCCAGAGTACTGACAGTTTTGCTGCACCAAAATAATGAGATGAGGATTTAGCTCAAAATTACTTGCTCCAATGGGGGGGTATACTGATACTTTCCCCATATAAGTCAAGAGTGGGGGCCATGTAGGACCGCAAAATTCTTCTGAACTGTTCATTCCCATTTGGGTTCATGGTGAAGAAAGGTACGAGAGATTGGATATTAATAAGTAAAAAGGGAAACTAGAATTAGAATTTTTTGTTCTTATTTTATTTATTAATTAAATTCGAAAATAAGGAGATTAAAAGCTAATTAATTAAAAAGATTGGAAAATTAAATAGATGATTTTCAAAAAAGAAGAGAGAGAAAGAAGTGAGAAGTTTTCGAATATAGAGGAGAGAGGAATTAGTTAGGAAGTTTTTGAAAAAGAAGAAAGAGAAAACAAATAACTAATTAAGAAAGATTTGAAAATAAGATAAGATTTGAAAAAGATTTGATTTTAAAATTTGAAATTTGAATTTTTGAATTTTAAATTTTGAATTTTAAAAATTGAAATTGAATTAGGACAAGATAAGCTTTTGGAATTTGAAATTTAAAATTTGAAATTTGAAATTGAAATTTAAACTTTAGATAAAATAAGATAATGATTTGAAATTTAAAGAAAGATAAGCCAAAGATAAGATAAATATTTTAAAAAGTTTTGAATTTTAAAATTTAAAAGGAAGATAAGATAAGAAAGAATCAAAATTAAAAGAAAAGATTTAAAAAGATTTAAAAAGATAAGATTTAAAATTTAAAATTTGACTTTACTAACCAGAAAATTCAAAAATTAAAATTTAAATCAAGATAAGAAAGGAATAAGATTTTCGAAAATTTGATTAAAGATAGAATGATATTTTTTTTATTTTTTTGAATTACTGAAGAAAGAGAAAAACAACCAAAAGACACTATTCCAAGGGTTTCCTGAAACTGTAGGTCGATCTCGGACGAGATCTTCTGTACTGGCCGGTCCGACTTGATGGTGGTGGTCGGAGCCACTGCGTCCGACTTGTTGGACTTGGTGGTGTGATGCCAGGGCATCTTAGCCATTTTCACTGGCCTTTTCTTTACTGTTTTAGGGTAGTTTTATGCAATTTATTAGTAAATAAGCAAGTTTTGGGTAGATATACACTTACATCTTGATTCAAGCAAACATTGTGAACTTTACATGATTTCATGAGAATTATGCAGGAATTGAATGATAAAATGGATAATGCATGATCTCATGACTTGGAACAGTGCTTTGATGCACTTTATTTGCTTGATTTCAAGACAAAGGAAGCAAGAAGGAGCCACGTTAGCAGCCACGTTAATCCAATTAACGTGACCACTAACGTGGAATGGGAATAAGCTTGCAGCGTTAATGGAAACAGTGATCGCCAATAATGCCTTCGAAGCCATCATAGCCCACGTTAGTTACCACGTTAATTACATTAACGTGGTAGCTAACGTGGAGGAAAAGGGGAGCTCCAACGTTAGTGGTAAAAGTGAATACCACTAACGTTTCAAAAAGGGCACACTTAGCCACGTTAAGAGTCACGTTAATCCAATTAACGTGAACTCTAACGTGGGAGGAGAAAGCAATCGCCAACGTTAGTGACACTCACCTTTGTCACTAATGTTGGACTAAGCCAATATTGCCCATGTTAGTGGTCACGTTAAGACCACTAACGTGAAGGGTAACGTGGAGCAAGGTATGATAGGCCAACGTTAGTGACACTCACCTTTGTCACTAATGTTGGACTAAGCCAATATTGCTCATGTTAGTGGTCACGTTAAGACTACTAACGTGAAGGGTAACGTGGAGCAAGGTATGATAGGCCAACGTTAGTGACACTCACCTTTGTCACTAATGCTGGAGATGGCAATCACCAACACATTAGTGGCCACGTTAATGCAATTAATGTGAGGCACTAACGTGGGAAGAAGGGGCATTTGAAGCATTAGTGACAAAGGTAAGTGTCACTAACGCTCTCGAAGCTTGGGCATGCCCACGTTAAGGGCCACGTTAGTTACACTAATATGGATCACTAACGTGGGGAAAAGAAGCAAAGAGCAACGTTATTGGTAAAGGTGAATGCCAATAACGTTTGCGAAAGATTGAGAAGCAACGTTATTGGTAAAGGTGAATGCCAATAACGTCTGCGAAGGACCAAGAGGCAACGTTAGTGGTCACGTTAGTTCCACTAACGTTGAAGTTAACGTGGATCATTTTGGTTTGGAGCGTTAGTGCAAAAGGTGATCGTCACTAACGTTCTCGAGCCCACATTTTCACTTAACGTTAACACCATTAACGTCCTAACTAAGGTCCACCCATGCCTGACTCACACTTTTTCTGCAAGCAAAGCTGAGCCCACTAAAGATTGTAACTGCTTCAACTCAAGATCAAAGGTCAATGTCCAAGACTTGAAGAGTTGACTAGAAGATCAAGAAGAGTAGTATATATAGAAGTAGTTTTGAACTAGAAAGGAGCTGGGCATTTTGGAGAACTACACTCTGTATATTTACTTTTCTGCAATTTCTAGTTTGCTTTAGAATGTACTCTTCTCTATCATCTTCCATTTCCAGAGCTATGAACAACTAAACCCCTTTTCATTGGGTTAGGGAGCTCTGTTGTAATTTGATGGATCAATTATAGTTTTCATTCTTCTTCTTTCTTTTCTCTTGATTTACTAGAAAGCTTTCGATCTTAAATCAATTGGTTAGTTGTCTTGGAAAAGAAACTCTCCATAATTGGATCTCCCCTGAGCCTTGGAAAAGGGATGAGGAGATCATGCTAGAAATGCTTTCTCATGTTGGACCAAATTGGGGTTTGGACGGATATAGTGGCATATAATCCTCCCAACACTTTGATTTGGAAATACATGTAGTATAATCAGTGACCATACTTCATCTCTTCCCATGAGTAATTAAATCAAGGAATTGGGCAATTGTTCAAGCTTAGAGAGATTGGGTTGCCAAGGAATTGGGATCCAATCATCTAAGATTGCCAAGGATATCAATGAGTGCATTGATTGAGGAAGAGATAAGAATGAACTTGATCTGGAGAATGCAACATCTCCTAAGCCCAATGAATCCCCCATTTCTGATCTTACCCATTCTCTTTACTTTCTACCATTTATCTTTATGTTCATCTCCCCAAATCCCATTTAAGATTCTGCAATTTACTTTCTGCAATTTACTTTCCCGCCATTTAATTTTCTGCAACTCTCAACTCAATTTCTTCTTAGCTCAACTAGAGCATTCTTCCAACTAAATTTGCTTGACCAATCAATCTCTATGGGATTCAACCTCACTCTATTGTGTGTTTTTACTTGATGACAATTCGGTATACTTGCCGAAGAGAAATTTGTTGAGAGACAAGTTTTTGTGCATTAAGTTTATGGCGCCGTTGTAGGGGATTGATTTTGTATCGACAATGATTAAGTTGGAAGATCACTAGATTGAGCATTTTTCTTTTGCTTGTTCATTTTTTCTAGTCATTTACCTTCAGCTTCAGTTATTTTCTTCCCTTCTCCCCTCTCCCCTTTTTGTTTTCTTTTTTGTTGTTATTTACAATTTTGTTCACTAACCCACTAACTGTTTGATAATTTGCACCACTCACACTAACAGCTACTCACACTAACAGCCGCTCTAACAAGAATAATCTCTTCATTTTCATTCTTGCTGTGGGTTTTGTTAGTTGTATGACAGGGAGAAGAAGCAGAGCTTCAACTTCCTTTGATTCTGAACCTGAGAGGACCTTCCTTAGATTAAGGAGGGAAGCAAGAGGGAAAAGAGTCGTTGATGCTGATGAAGAGGAGGAGTATTTTGAAACAAACATGGAGGAGAACCTGGAAAACAACCATGAAGGAGAAGCTCACAACCATGCCAGAGAAGGCCCTGTGAATCATGCTGGGCCAGAAAGAAGGGTTCTAGGTTCACACATCAATCCAAACCCAGGAAATTGTGGAAGTAGTATCCAAAAGCCAACCATACATGCCAATAACTTTGAATTAAAACCCCAGCTCATCACCCTTGCTCCGAACAACTGTTCATTCGGAGGAAGCGCCCAAGAAGACCCCAATTAACATCTAACCACCTTCCTAAGAATATGTGACACTGTGAAGTCTAATGGTGTTCATCCGGATGTCTATAGATTGCTTTTGTTCCTCTTTTCACTCAGGGACAAAGCATCTAAATGGCTGGAATCTTTCCGGAAGGAGAGTTTAACAAATTGGGAAGATGTGGTGAACAAATTCTTGGCGAGATTCTACCCTCCTCAAAGAATCAATAGGTTGAGAGATGAGGTACAAACCTTCAGGCAACAAGATGGTGAAACTCTCTATGAGGCATGGGAGAGGTTTAAGGACTTAACAAGAAGGTGCCCACCAGACATGTTCAATGAATGGGTTCAACTGCACATCTTCTACGAAGGTCTTTCTTACGAATTAAAGAAGGCCTTATACCATTCATCAGGGAGGACTCTAAACAAAAAGAAAACCATTGAAGAAGCCATAGATGTCATTGAGACTGTAGCTGAGAATGACTACTTCTATGCTTCTGAAAGGAGCAACACTCGAGGAGTGATAGAGCTGAACCATATGGATGCACTGCTGGCTCAAAATAAGATGATCACCAAGCAGTTAGTCGATCTTGCCAAGAAAATGGAAGAGAACCAAGTTGCAGCAATCACCTCTTCATCACCAGCTCAAGAAGGAGTGAATACAGGAGAAGAAGGTGACTGGGAACAAGCCAACTATGTTGGGAACTCACCCAGGCAGACCCATGATCCATACTCCAAAACTTATAATTCTAGTTGGAGGAACCACCCTAATTTTGGGAGGGGAAATCAACAAGACCAAGGCCAAGACCAGAGACGCCACAACCACAATCCCAACAACAATGTAACTCACCAACATCCCTCACAGAGTTCATATCAACACCCACCTAACCACCATTCTCAACATCCATATCAAAACCAACATGACCACTCTCAACCTCCTAACCTCAACCCACCATCACCATCCAAAGATAGATTCTCCAGAATTGAGACTTTGCTTGAAGGTATATGTAAGGAAGTCCAAGACAACAGAGTGTTCAAGGATGAAGTGTGAGCCAATATAAAAAACCAGGGAGACACCATCAAGAGGCTGGAGTCCCAAGAAGGATATCTATGTCAACAGTTTCCCAAGTGACACAGAGAAGAACCCAAGAGGAGAAACAAAAAAAGTAAGACGGGAAGAATGCAAGATGATCACTATAAGTGATGAGAGGAGTGTGGAAGAAGTAAACACACAAACAGAACACTTTCAAGACAATCCAAAGGAAAAGCATGAAGAGAGAATTCAAGCACCCAATCCCACACACAGGAAGGAGCTAAAAAAAGCGGAGACTCTGAACCCATATGCACCCTTTCCCCAAAGGCTCAAAGGTGGTATAGCAAGGAGAGTGTATTCAAGGTTCTTCGACATGTTTGCATTTCTTCATGTAAACATACCATTCATTAAGGCTCTCCAGCAGATGCCCTCATACATCAAGTACATAAAGGAGCTGCTGACCAAAAAGAGTTCAATGAAGGGTGGACAGATAATAGTGATGAATAAGGAGTGCAGTGCTCTCATTCAAACAGAGCTACCTAACAAAAGAAATGACCCAGGGAGTTTTCACATCCCCTGTGCTATAGGAGAAACAATGATTGATAAAGGACTCTGTGACCTGGGAGCAAGCATTAACTTAATGCCTCTATCCCTCATGAAAAAGCTTCAAATTAATGAGCTAACGCCCATGGATGTAATCATCAAATTGGCTGACAAAACTCAAAAACAGGCAATAGGAGTGGTTGAAAACGTGTTAGTGAAGGTTGGGAACTACTTCCTTCCCACAGACTTTGTTATCTTGAAGATGGAAGAGAATCACATCCATCCCATCATCCTAGGGAGACCATTCTTAGCCACAGCCAGAGCGCTTAAAGATGTGGAGCGAGGAGAGCTAATATTGAGGATACATGATGAACAACTCACTTTCAATGTCTTCAAACCCTCACAAGAAGCAGATCATGAAAATAAAGAATCAAGGGAAGAGCACAATAAGGCACTGATAGAAGATACAAGCACGAAAGCACAAACAATACACCTGAGAATCCCGCTGGGTGACAAACAATGTGGTCAGAAGGAACAACAGCCAAGTGTAACCCAATAGGAGCTAGACCCACCAGAGTCACATGAGACCAGCAACAAAATCTTCTTGAAAAAAGAAACCACAAGGAGCAAGGCAACATCAAGGGAAACAAGGAAAAAGGCCCCAAGGGGATGGAGGAATAAGAAGATCCCTACAGAAGATTTTTCTCCAGGAGATGAAGTGATCTCTGCTTATTTTTCACCAATCCCACCTCATCTCCCCACCATCCCATCTCAGCTGGCTCAAATTCTTTCCTTGGAACATGTGAAGCTTCTTAATAAAGCCAATGGAGACAGATTCACTGCAAGAGGGGAAGATTTGAAGCACTACCAACCATCCTAACAAAAGCCAAACATCAAGCTAATGTCGCTAAAGAAGAGCTTCATGGGAGGCAACCCATGTTTTATATCCTTTCAGTAGTTTTAGGATTTTTAAAGTAGCTAATAAAGCAAGGTTCATGAATTCTAAATCGACTTTGATGAGTGGTGCACGAAATTGTGATCATCAATGGCGCCATCAACATGGTACGCTCAATTGCAATCTCAACTCTTTATCACAACTTCGCACAACTAACCAGCAAGTGCACTGGGTCGTCCAAGTAATAAACCTTACGCGAGTAAGGGTCGATCCCACGGAGATTGTTGGTATGAAGCAAGCTATGGTCACCTTGTAAATCTCAGTCAGGCAGATTCAAATGGTCATGAATGATATATGAATAACGCATATAATGAAGATAGAGATACGTATGTAATTCATTGGTGAGAACTTCAGATAAGCGTATGGAGATGCTTTGTCCCTTCCGTCTCTCTGCTTTCCTACTGTCTTCATCCAATCCTTCTTACTCCTTTCCATGGCAAGCTGTATGTTGGGCATCACCGTTGTCAGTGGCTACAGTCCCGTCCTCTCAGTGAAAATGTTTAATGCACCCTGTCACGGCACGGCTAATCATCTGTCGGTTCTCAATCAGGTTGGAATAGAATCCATTGATTCTTTTGCGTCTGTCACTAACGCCCAACCTTCAGGAGTTTGAAGCTCGTCACAGTCATTCAATCATTGAATCCTACTCAGAATACCACAGACAAGGTTTGGACCTTCCAGATTCTCTTGAATGCCGCCATCAATTCTAGCTTATACCACGAAGATTCTGATTAAGGAATCCAAGAGATAAACATTCAAGCCTTGTTTGCTTGTAGAACGGGAGTGGTTGTTAGGCACGCGTTCATAAGTGAGAATGATGATGAGCGTCACATAATCATCACATTCATCAAGTTCTTGAGTGCGAATGAATATCTTGGAATAAGAACAAGCCGAATTGAATAGAAGAACAATAGTAATTGCATTAATACTCGAGGTACAGCAGAGCTCCACACCTTAATCTATGGTGTGTAGAAACTCTACCGTTGAAAATACATAAGAACAAGGTCTAGGCATGGCCGTGAGGCCAGCCCCATGATCTAAGATAGCATAAGACTAAAGATAGCTACCAAGATGAAAATACAATAGTAAAAGGTCCTATTTGTAGAGAACTAGTAGCCTAGGGTTTACAGAGATGAGTAAATGACATAAAAATCCACTTCCGGGCCCACTTGGTGTGTGCTTGGGCTGAGCATTGAAGCATTTTCGTGTAGAGACTTTTCTTGGAGTTAAACGCCAGCTTTTGTGCCAGTTTGGGCGTTTAACTCCCATTCTTGTGCCAGTTCCGGCGTTTAATGCCGGGCAGTTTTGAGCTGATCTGGAATGCCGGTTTGGGCCATCAAATCTTGGGCAAAGTATGGACTATTATACATTGCTGGAAAGCCCAGGATGTCTACTTTCTAACGCCATTGAGAGCGCGCCAATTGGGCTTCTGTAGCTCTAGAAAATTCACTTCGAGTGCAGGGAGGTCAGAATCCAACAGCATCTGCAGTCCTTTTAAGTCTCTGAATCAGATTTTTGCTCAGGTCCCTCAATTTCAGCCAGAAAATACCTGAAATCACAGAAAAACATAGAAAATCATAGTAAAGTCTAGAAAAGTTCATTTTAACTAAAAACTAATAAAAATATACTAAAAACTAACTAAAACATACTAAAAACATACTAAAAACAATGCCAAAAAGCGTATAAATTATCCGCTCATCACAACACCAAACTTAAATTGTTGCTTGTCCCCATGCAACTGAAAATCAAATAAGATAAAGAGAAGACAATATGCAATGAATTCCAAAAACATCTATGAAGATCAGTATTAATTAGATGAGCGGGGCTTTTAGCTTTTTGCCTCTGAATAGTTTTGGCATCTCACTCTATCCTTTGAAATTCAGAATGATTGGCTTCTATAGGAACTCAGAATCCAGATAGTGTTATTGATTCTCCTAGTTAAGTATGATGATTCTTGAACACAGCTACTTTATGAGTCTTGGCCGTGGCCCAAAGCACTTTGTCTTCCAGTATTACCACCAGATACATACATGCCACAGACACATAATTGGGTGAACCTTTTCAGATTGTGACTCAGCTTTGCTAGAGTCCCCAATTAGAGGTGTCCAGGGTTCTTAAGCACACTCTTTTTGCCTTGGATCACAACTTTATTTCTTTCTTTTTCTTTCTTTTTCTCTTTCTCCTTTTTTTTCGTTTTTTTTTGTATTCACTGCTTTTTCTTGCTTCAAGAATCATTTTTATGATTTTTCAGATCCTCAGTAACATGTCTCCTTTTTCATCATTCTTTCAAGAGCCAACCATTCATGAACAACAAATTCAAAAGACATATGCACTGTTTAAGCATACATTCAGAAAACATAAGTATTGCCACCACATCAAAATAATTAATCTGTTATAAAATTCAAAATTCATGCAATTCTTCTCTTTTTCAATTAAGAACATTTTTCATTTAAGAAAGGTGATGGATTCATAGGACATTCATAACTTTAAGGCATAGACACTAGGACACTAAAGATCATGTAATAAGACACAAACATGGATAAACATAAGCATAAAATTCGAAAAACAAGAAAATAAAGAACAAGGAAATTAAAGAACGGGTCCACCTTAGTGATGGTGGCTTGTTCTTCCTCTTGAAGATCTTATGGAGTGCTTGAGCCCCTCAATGTCTCTTCCTTGCCTTTGTTGCTCCTCTCTCATGATTCTTTGATCTTCTCTAATTTCATGGAGGAGGATGGAATGTTCTTGGTGCTCCACCCTTAGTTGTCCCATGTTGGAACTCAATTCTCCTAGGGAGGTGTTGATTTGCTCCCAATAGTTTTGTGGAGAAAAGTGCATCCCTTGAGGCATCTCAGGGATTTCATGATGAGTGGGATCTCTTGTTTGCTCCATCCTTTTCTTAGTGATGGGCTTGTTCTCATTAATGGGGATGTCTCCCTCTATGTCAACTCCAACTGAAGAACAGAGGTGACAAATGAGATGAGGAAAGGCTAACCTTGCCAAGGTAGAGGACTTGTCCGCTACCTTATAAAGTTCTTGGGCTATAACCTCATGAACTTCTACTTCTTCTCCAATCATGATACTATGGATCATGATGGCCCGGTCTAGAGTAACTTCAGACCGGTTGCTAGTGGGAATGATTGAGCGTTGGATAAACTCCAACCATCGCCTAGCTACGGGCTTGAGGTCATGCCTTCTCATTTGAACCGGCTTCCCGCTTGAATCTCTCTTCCATTGGGCGCCCTCTTCACAA
This sequence comes from Arachis stenosperma, assembly GCF_014773155.1. Lineage (NCBI taxonomy): Eukaryota > Viridiplantae > Streptophyta > Magnoliopsida > Fabales > Fabaceae > Arachis > Arachis stenosperma. Next base: position 85,662,139 of record NC_080379.1, read on the forward strand.
ATGACTGTGAGGACTTGGTCCAACCTTTGATCAATGTTGACCCTTCTAGTGTAAGGGTGTTCATCTCCTTGCATCATGGGCAAGTTGAATGCCAACCTTACATTTTCCGGACTAAAATCTAAGCATTTCCCCCGAACCATTGTAAGCCAATTCTTTGGGTCCGGGTTCACACTTTGATTATGGTTCTTGGTGATCCATGCATTGGCATAGAACTCTTGAACCATTAAGATTCTGACTTGTTGAATAGGGTTGGTAAGAACTTCCCAACCTCTTCTTCGAATCTCATATTGGATCTCCGGATATTCACTCTTTTTGAGTTTGAAAGGGACCTCGGAGATCGCCTTCTTCAAGGCCACAACTTCATAGAAATGGTCTTGATGCACCCTTGAGATGAATCTCTCCATCTCCCATGACTCGGAGGTGGAAGCTTTTGCCTTCCCTTTCCTCTTACTAGAGGTTTCTCCGGCCTTGGATGCCATAAATGGTTATGGAAAAACAAAAAGCAATGCTTTTACCACGCCAAACTTAAAAGGTTTGCTCGTCCTCGAGCAAAAGAAGAAAGCAGAGAGTAGAAGAAGAAGAAATAGAGGAGATGGAGATGGCTTTATGGTTCGGCCAAAGGGGGAGAAGTAGTGTTTAGGGTGTGTGAAAATGAGGGAGTAAAGATGGGTTTATATAGGGGTGGAGAGAGTGGTAGGGTTCGGTTATGGGATGGTGGGTTTGGGAGGGAAAGTGGTTTAAATTTGAATGGTGATGTAGGTGGGGTTTTATGAAGGAAGGATGTGAGTGGTGAAGAGAAAGATGGGATTTGATAGGTGAAGGGTTTTTGGGGAAGAGGTGTTGAGGTGATTGGTGAATGGGTGAAGAAGAGAGAGAGTGGTGGGGTAGGTAGGGATCCTGTGGGGTCCACAGATCTTGAGGTGTCAAGGAAAAGTCATCCCTGCACCAAGTGGTGAGCAAAATTACTCTCTGTGCCAATTCTGGCGTTAAACGCCGGGCTGGTGCCCATTTCTGGCATTTAACGCCAACTTCTTGCCCTTTCCTGGCGTTTAACGCCAGTCTGGTGCCCCTTTCTGGCGTTAAACACCCAGAATGGTGCCAGACTGGGCGTTAAACGCCCATTAGCTGTCCTTACTGGCGTTTAAACGCCAGCAGGTTCTTCCTCCAGGGTGTGCTATTTTTCTTTCTATTTTTCATTCTGTTTTTGCTTTTTCAACTGATTTTGTGACTTCTCATGATTATCAACCTACAGAAAACATAAAATAACAAGGGAAAATAGATAAAATATAACATTGGGTTGCCTCCCAACAAGCGCTTCTTTAATGTCAGTAGCTTGACAGAGGGCTCTCATGGAGCCTCACAGATACTCAGAGCAATGTTGGAACCTCCCAACACCAAACTTAGAGTTTGAATGTGGAGGTTCAACACCAAACTTAGAAGTTGGTTGTGGCCTCCCAACACCAAACTTAGAGTTTGACTGTGGGGGCTCTGTTTGACTCTGTTTTGAGAGAAGCTCTTCATGCTTACTCTTCATGGTAACAGAGGGATATCCTTGAGCCTTAGACACAAAGGATTCTTTATTCACTTGAATGATCAATTCACCTCTGTCAACATCAATCACAGCCTTTGCTGTGGCTAGGAAGGGTCTGCCAAGGATGATGGATTCATCCATGCACTTCCCAGTCTCTAGGATTATGAAATCAGCAGGGATGTAATGGTCTTCAATCTTTACCAGAACATCCTCTACAAGTCCATAAGCTTGTTTTCTTGAATTGTCTGCCATATCTAGTGAGATTCTTGCAGCTTGTACCTCAAAGATCCCTAGCTTCTCCATTACAGAGAGAGGCATGAGGTTTATGCTTGGCCTTAGGTCACACAGAGCCTTCTTAAAGGTCATGGTACCTATGGTACAAGGTATTGAAAACTTCCCAGGATCCTGTCTCTTTTGAGGTAATCTCTGCCTAGACAAGTGGTGGACAAAATTATGATACTCACAATATTGTATTTTTTATTTTATATGGAATTATTCTTGTGGCTCTCTGCTATGTGTGGACACAACTCCGTTCAACTAACCAGCAAGTGCACTGGGTCGTCCAAGTAATACCTTACGTGAGTAAGGGTCGATCCCACGGAGATTGTTAGTATGAAGCAAGCTATGGTCACCTTGTAAATCTCAGTTAGGCAGATTAAATGGTTATGGGTTTCAAAAATTAATAATAAATAGAAAATAAAAAGGGATAGAAATACTTATGTAAATCAATAGAGGGAATTTTAGATAGGTGTATGGAGATGCTGTGCTCCTCTTGAAACTCTACTTCACTACTCACTCTTCTTTCAATCCTTCTTATTCCTTTCCATGGAAAGCTGTATGTAAGGCATCACCATCATCAATGGCTACTTTCAATCCTCTCAGGAAAATGGTCCTATGCGCTGTCACTGCACGGCTAATCGTTTGGAGGCATCACCCTTGGTTGATAGCTACATCCCATCCTCTCAGTGAAAATGGTCCAAATGCTCTGTCACATCACGGCTAATCATTTGTCGGTTCTCAATCAGGTTGGAATAGAATCCATTGATTCTTTCGTGTTTGTCATCACGCCCAGCCTTCAGGAGTTTGAAGCTCGTCACAGTCATTCAATACCGGAATCCTACTCGGAATACCACAGACAAGGTTAGACTTTCCGGATTCCCAGGATCCTACTCGGAATACCACAGACAAGGTTAGACTTTTCGGATCCCCATGAATGCCGCCATCTATCTAGCTTATACCACGAAGATTCTGTTGGGGAATCTAAGAGATATGCGCCCGGCCTAAGGTAGAACGGAAGTGGTTGTCAATCACGCGCGTTCATAGGTGAGAATGATGATGAGTGTCACGGATCATCTCATTCATCAAAGTGTTGTGCAACGTATATCTTGGAATAAGAATAAGAGAGAATTGAATGGAAAGTAATAATAATTGTATTGAAACTTGAGGTACAGCAGAGCTCCACACCCTTAATCTATGGTGTGCAGAAACTCCACCGTTGAAAATACATAAGTAAAAAGTTCGGGCATGGCCGAATGGCCAGCACCCAAAACGTGATCAATAGTCTCCTAAGATGAAGGATAAAACAAAACTGAGACCAAAGATGAAACGTGGTCAAAAGATGACTAATACAATAGTTAAATGTTCTATTTATAATAAACTAGCTACTAGGGTTTACATGAGTAAGTAATTGATGCATAAATCCACTTCTGGGGCCCACTTGGTGTATGCTTGGGCTGAGCTTGATCTATCCACGAGCTGAGGCTTCTCTTGGAGTTGAACTCCAAGTTATGACGTGTTTTGGGCGTTCAACTCCGGATCATGACGTTTTTCTGGCGTTTAACTCCAGACAGCAGCATGTACTTGGCGTTCAATGCCAAGTTACGTCGTCAATTCCCGAATAAAGTATGGACTATATTGCTGGAAATTTCTGGATGTATACTTTCCAACGCCGTTGAGAGCGCGCCATTTGGAGTTCTGTAGCTCCAGAAAATCCATTTTGAGTGCAGGGAGGTCAGATTCCAACAACATCAGCAGTCCTTTTGTCAGCCTTTTTCAGAGTTTTGCTCAAGTCCCTCAATTTCAGCCAGAAATTACCTGAAATCACAGAAAAACACACAAACTCATAGTAAAGTCCAGAAATGTGAATTTAACATAAAAACTAATGAAAACATCCCTAAAAGTAGCTTGGACTTACTAAAAACTACCTAAAAACAATGCCAAAAAGCGTATAAATTATCCGCTCATCACAACACCAAACTTAAATTGTTGCTTGTCCCCAAGCAACTGAAAATCAATTAGGATATAAAGAAGAGAATATACTATAAATTCCAGAATATCAATGAATATTAATTATAATTAGATGAGCGGGACTTGTAGCTTTTTGCTTCTGAACAGTTTTGGCATCTCACTTTTTCCTTTGAAGTTCTGAATGATTGGCTTCTTTAGGAACTTAGAATTTCGGATAGTGTTATTGACTTTCCTAGTTAAGCATGTTAATTCTTGAACACAGTTACTTATGAGTCTTGGCTATGGCCCTAAGCATTTTGTTTTCCAGTATTACCACCGGATACATAAATGCCACAGACACATAACTGGGTGAACCTTTTCAGATTGTGACTCAGCTTTGCTAGAGTCCCCAGTTAGTGGTGTCCAGAGCTCTTAAGCACACTCTTTTGCTTTGGATCACGACTTTAACCACTCAGTCTCATGCTTTTCACTTGGACCTTCATGACACAAGCACATGGTTAGGGACAGCTTGGTTTAGCCACTTAGGCCTGGATTTTATTTCCTTGGGCCCTCCTATCCATTGATGCTCAAAGCCTTGGATCCTTTTTACCCTTGCATTTTGGTTTTAAGGGCTTATTGGCTTTTTCTGCTTGCTTTTTCTTTTTCTTCCTATTTTTTTCGCCATTTTTTTATTATTTTTTTTTTCGCAAGCTTCTTCTTGTTCACTGCTTTTTCTTGCTTCAAGAATCAATTTCATGATTTTTCAGATCCTCAATAACATTTCTCTTTGTTCATCATTCTTTCAAGAGCCAACAATTTTAACATTCATAAACAACAAGATCAAAAGACATATGCACTGTTCAAGCATACATTCAGAAAACAAAAGTATTGTCACCACATCAATATAATTAAATTAAATTCAAGGATAAATTCAAAATTTATGTACTTCTTGTTCTTTTGAATTAAAACATTTTTCTTTTAAGAGAGGTGAAGGATTCATGGAATTTATTCATAGCTTTAAGACATAGTTACTACATACTAATGATCATGAAGTAGAGACACAAAACATAGATAAACACAGCATAAAAACCGAAAAGCAGAAAGAAATAAGAACAAGGAATGAATCCACCTGAGTGAGGGTGACGCCTTCTTGAAGGTCCAATGGTGCTCTTTGAGCTCCTCTATGTCTCTTCCTTGCTTCTGTTGAATGATTCCTAGTAATTTTGGTGTTTCTACCCTTAGTTGCTTCCAATATTTGTGTGGAGGACAACTTATCCCCTGAGGTATCTCATGGATCTCTTGATTTGCAGCCACATGTTCTACCACTGAGCTATAAACCCTTTACATGAGTCTTTCCATCTCCCATGACTCAGAGATGGAGGCTTTTGTCTTCCCTTTGAGGTTTCTCTGGCCTTAGGTGCCATTAATGGTAATGGAAAAGCAAAAAAGCTATGCTTTTACCACACCAAACTTAAAATATTGCTCGCCCTCGAGCAAGAGGAGTAAGAAGAGAAGAAGAAGAAGAAGAAGAAGAAAAAGGAGGAGAGTGAGGGGAGATGGATTCGGCTATATGGGTGGGATTGGGTGGGAAAGAGAAGTTGAATTGTAAAGGTAGGTGAGGTGTATGGGGAAGAGTGGATAAATGTAGGTGGTGAATGAAGAACAGAAGGGATGACCATGAATGAAGAGAGAGAGGGCGAGGTAGGTGGAGATCCTGTGAGGTTCACAGATCCTGAGGTGTCAAAGAATTCCATCCCTGCACCAAATAGGCATGTAAAATGCCTTTGCACACCATTCTGGCGTTTAAACGCCCATTGGTGCATGTTCTGGGCATTCAACGCCCATGTAAAGCATGTTTCTGGCGTTGAACGCCAGTTTCATGCTTGTTCCTGGCGTTCAGCGCCAGTTTTTCTTCTCTGGGCACATTCCTGGCGTTCAGCGCCAAAATGTTGCTTGTTTCTGGCGTTCAGCGCCAGAATGATGCTCTGTTCTGGCGTTGAACGCCGGCCAGATGCATCTTACTGGCGTTGAACGCCAGCCTGTGCGTCCTCCAGGCTGCGAATTTTTTCTTCTGCTGTTTTTGATTCTGTTTTTAATTTTTATGATTTTTTCGTGACTCCTCATGATTATGTACCTAATAAAACACAAAATAACAATAATATAAAATAAAAAATAGATAAATAAAATTGGGTTGCCTCCCAACAAGCGCTTCTTTAATGTCAATAGCTTGACAGTGGCTCTCATGGAGCCACAAGGTGATCAGGTCAATGTTGTATAGTCCCAACACCAAACTTAGAATTTGGATATGGGGTCTTAACACCAAACTTAGAGTTTGGTTGTGGCCTCACAACACCAAACTTAGAGTTTGACTGTGTGGGCTCTTCTTGACTCTGAACTGAGAGAAGCTCTTCATGCTTACTCTCTTTTGTCACAGAGGGATGGCCATGTGCCTTAAACACAAGGTAGTCCCCATTCAATTGAAGGACTAATTCACCTCTGTTGACATCTATCACAGCTCCTACTGTGGCTAGGAAAGGTCTTCCAAGGATGATGCAATCATCCTCTTCCTTCCTAGTGTCTAGGATTATGAAATCAGCAGGGATGTAAAGGCCTTCAACCTTTACTAGCACGTCCTCTACTATTCCATAAGCTTGTCTTAATGACTTGTCTTCCAATTGTAATGAGAACAAGGCAGTTTGTACCTCAATGATCCCCATCTTCTCCATTACAGAGAGTGGCATAAGATTTATCCCTGACCCCAGATCACACAGAGCTTTTTCAAAGATCATGGTGCCTATGGTACAAGGTATTAAGAACTTGCCAGGATCTTGTTTCTTTTGAGGTAGAATTTGCTGAACCCAGGTATCCAGTTCACTAATGAGTAAGGGAGGTTCACTTTCCCAAGTTTCATTACCAAACAACTTGGCATTCAGCTTCATGATAGCTCCTAAATATTGAGCAACTTGCTCTCCAGTTACATCTTCATCCTCTTCAGAGGAAGAATAGTCTTCAGAGCTCATGAATGGCAGAAGGAGATTTAATGGAATTTCTATGGTCTCTATATGAGCCTCAGATTCCTTTGGATCCTTAATAGGAAATTCCTTCTTGCTTGAGAGACGTCCCAGGAGGTCTTCCTCACTAGGATTTTCGTCCTCCTCCTCCCTTGTGCATTCGGCCATATTGACTATGTCAATGGCCTTGCACTCTCCTTTTGGATTCTCTTCTGTATTGCTTGGGAGAATACTGGGAGGAGTTTCAATGACTTTCTTACTCAGCTGGCCCACTTGTGCCTCCAAATTTCTGATGGAGGATCTTGTTTCACTCATGAAACTGAAAGTGGCTTTTGACAGATCAGAGACTAGATTGGCTAAATTAGAGGTGTTTTGTTCATAATTCTCTGTCTGTTGCTGAGAAGATGATGGATATGGCTTGCTATTGCTCAGCCTATTGCGTCCACCATTGTTAAAGCCTTGTTGAGGCTTTTGTTAATCCTTCCATGAGAAATTGGGATGATTTCTCCGTGATGAGTTATAGGTGTTTCCATAAGGTTCACCCATGTAATTAACCTCTGCCATGGCAGGGTTCTCAGGATCATAAGCTTCTTCAGAAGCTGCCTCCTTAGTACTGTTGGATGCATTTTGCCATCCATTCAGACTTTGAGAGATCATGTTGACCTGTTGAGTCAACACTTTGTTCTGAGCCAATATGGCATTCAGAGCATCAATTTCAAGAACTCCTTTCTTCTGAGGTATCCCATTATTTACGGAATTCCTTTCAGAGGTGTACATGAATTGGTTGTTTGCAACCATATCAATGAGTTCTTGAGCCTCTTCAGGCGTTTTCTTTAGGTGAATAGATCCACCTGCAGAATGGTCCAATGACATTTTCGAAAATTCAGAGAGACCATAATAGAATATATCTAATATGGTCCATTCTGAAAACATGTCAGATGGACATCTTTTGGTCAGCTGCTTGTATCTTTCCCAAGCTTCATAGAGGGATTCACCATCTTTTTGTTTGAAGGTTTGAACATCCACTTTCAGCTTGCTCAGCTTTTGAGGAGGAAAGAATTTATCCAAGAAGGCAGTGACCAGCTTATCCCAGGAGTCCAGGCTATCCTTGGGCTGTGAATCCAACCATATTCTAGCTCTGTCTCTTACAGCAAAAGGGAAAAGCATGAGTCTGTAGACTTCAGGATCAACTCCATTCATCTTAACAGTCTCACAGATCTGCAAGAACTCAGTTAAAAACTGATAAGGATCTTCAGATGGAAGTCCATAAAACTTGCAGTTTTGTTGCATTAAAGCAACTAGTTGAGGCTTAAGCTCAAAGTTATTGGCTCCAATGGCAGGAATGGAGATGCTTCTTCCATCAAATTTGGACGTTGGCTTTGTGAAGTCACCAAGCATTCTCCTTGCATTATTATTATTTTCGGCTGCCATCTCCATCTCTTGTTCAAAAATTTCTGAAAGGTTACCTTTAGAATAATGTAATTTAGATTCTCTTAATTTTCTCTTCAGAGTCCTTTCAGGTTCTGGATCAATTTCAACAAGAGTGCCTTTTTCCCTGTTCCTGCTCATATGAAAGAGAAGAGAACAAGAAAAGAAAGAGGAATCCTCTATGTCACAGTATAGAGATTCCTTTATGTTAGTAGAAGAAGAAAGGGGAGAAGAATGTGGAAGAGGAGATTCGGATAATTAGATGGAGAGAGGTGAAGAGAAGTGTTAGTAATTAAATAATTAAATAGAAGAAGAAAAGAGAAGGGAGATTTCGAAAATAATTTTGAAAAAGGGGTTAGTAATTTTCGAAAATTAGAGATAAGATGTAACTGAAATTAAAATTTAAAATAATTAATTAATTAAAAATAATTTTGGAAAAAGAGAGAGGTATTTTCGAAAATTGAAGAGGGAAAAGTAGTTAGGTGGTTTTGAAAAAGATAAGAAACAAACAAAAAGTTAGTTAGTTGATTGAAAAAGATTTGAAATCAAATTTTAAAAAGATAAGAAGATAAGAAGTTAGATGAGATATTTTGAAATCAAATTTTGAAAAAGATAATATTTTTTAAAAAGATAAGATAAAAGATAAAAAGATCTAATTTTTAAAATGACTTAACTAACAAGAAACTACAAGATAAGATTCTAGAACTTAAAGATTGAACCTTTCTTAACAAGAAAGTAACAAGCTTCAAATTTTTGAACCAATCACATTAATTGTTAGCTAATTTTCGAAAATATGATATAAAGATAAGAAAAAGATTTTGAAAATATTTTGAAAAAGATTTTTG